>NW_022304269.1:833-1275 GCF_002776525.5 Piliocolobus tephrosceles | reverse complement strand
AAAAACGAAGCTGCTACATCAGGTCCTCATCCAATCTGCCTGGTGTCCTTACAAGAAGAAAAAATATGGACACAAAGAAATACAAATGATGCACACAGAGAACAGAGCATGTGAGGGCACACAGGAGGTGGCCATCTGCAAGCCAAAGCAAGAGGGCTCAAGAGAAACCAGGGCCGGGTGTGGTGGCTCATGCCTGTAATCCCAGCACTTTGGGAGGCCGAGGGGTGCGGATCAATTGAGGTCAGGAGTTCGAGAGCATCCTGGAAACATGGCAAAACCCCATCTCTACTAAAAATACAAAAATTAGCCAGGTGTGGTGGCGGGTGCCTGTAATCCCAGCTACTCGGGAGGCTGAGGCATGAGAATTGCTTGAACCTGGGACTACTCCAGAAGCTGAGGCACGAGAATTGCTTGCACCTGGGACTACTCCGGAAGCGGAGGC
>NW_022304269.1:0-823 GCF_002776525.5 Piliocolobus tephrosceles | reverse complement strand
GCTTGCACCTGGGACTACTCCGGAAGCGGAGGCACGAGAATTGCTTGAATCTGGGAGGCGGAGGTTGCAGTGAGCATAAATTGCGCAACTGCACGCCAGCCTAGGTAGCAGAGCAGGACTTTGTTTCACAGACCAACAAAAAGAACCAGAAACCAACCCTGATAACATCTTAATCTTGGACGTCAGCCTCCAGAAATGTAAGTTCCTGTTTTTAACTCACCTAAGCTGTAGTATTTTGTTATGGCAGTCCTAGTGAACTGAAGCTAGTATGGTAGCTCAGAAGTTCTTTATTCTTTTCTTTTTCTTTCTTTCCTTTTTTTCTGAGACAGGGTCTTGCTCTGTCTCCCAGACTGGAGTGCAGTGGTACAATTATAGAATTATAGCTCATTGTAGCCTCAACCCTCCAGGTTCAAGGGATCTTCCCGCCTCAGCCTCCTGATTAGCTGGGACTACAGGTCTATACCACTGTGCCAAGCTGATTTAAAACAAAGATTGTTTCATATAGATGGGGTCTGGCCATGTTGAGCAGACTGACAAAAGCTGGTTTAAAAAGATATTTGTTGGCTGGGCGCGGTGGCTCAAGCCTGTAATCCCAGCACTTTGGGAGGCCGAGATGGGCGGATCACGAGGTCAGGAAATTGAGACCATCCTGGCTAACATGGTGAAACCCCGTCTCTACTAAAAAATACAAAAAAACTAGCCGGGCGAGGTGGCGGGCGCCCGTAGTCCCAGCTACTCGGGAGGCTGAGGCAGGAGAATGGCGTGAACCCGGGAGGTGGAGCTTGCAGTGAGCTGAGATCCGGCCACTGCACTCCAGCCTGGG
>NW_022304268.1:0-5893 GCF_002776525.5 Piliocolobus tephrosceles | reverse complement strand
AAAGCTCAACCCAAGAAACCCCACTCATATGTTTCACATCTTCCAACGAACATTACTGAGAAACTGCATGTTTTCTTTCTTTGTTTAAAAAAATATTTTATGCCTTCCTAAGGACAAATTGTAAGATGAGACCAGTAAAATGTCCTTGAATAGCATTTAATAGAGGTATATAAAATAAGAATAGAGCGATTTCTTTAAAGAAAAGAATAAGCTTTTTCACTATTAATAGTCATGCAAGAAAGAGGAAAGAGTATATGCTGAAAAAATAAACCAATTATATCAACACAGCAAGTTGAGAGTTAAAGATAAAATTATTAAAGAATTGTTGTATTTCTTCTCCTATAACTTATAGCTACTGTGAGAAGCTACTAATCTTATTTATCTAATATGCTGGTACAGCAGACTACAGGAAGACCTACTAAAAAAGTAATTTGAATATTCTTGATGTATTCAAATATATAAGACCTAATATCTTGCTTCCTAGGGTGCTGAAAATGAGTGAGGTTATTGTAGAGTAACTACTTACTAGTTCTAAGAACTTGTAGATGCACGGGAGAAATTCATGAATATTAGAAAAGAGGCACTGCAAAGGTGAATGTCTAGAAATTTTACATTTCTATGTTTAAGCTTTAGGCTTAGAAAATTATGATAATTAATTTTTCAAACCCTTAGAAAACCATGGGTTTCTAACTAACATTCATATGTTCAAAAAATATGTTTGCGTATATTAAATGCTTTCCAAAGTGCAATTGTAGATTTGAGATATTAAGTAGAAATTATAGAAATCTGTCTTTATCTGGGAAGGCTTAATTCAGAGACAAGAATATATAATGAAGAGAATAAAACGTGTAGTCAAAAGCATAAACTTGACTCAGAATTGAAGTTTCTGAGGCCATGATTAACGGTTACTTTTCAGGTATGTGAAGAACCAAAATGTTAAGACATACAGACACACACACATTTACATACACACATCACAAATAGTTTGCAAATGAATCCAAACAATGAGATCTATATGGAGAGGAAAGACAATTACATACAATTTAGATAATTTTGTACAAATTGAAAGACCCCACACAAGTAATTTAACTGCTATATAATTGTTTTCTCATTTGAAAAATTAGGGTGTTAGACTTGATAATTTTTAGGATTTCTTATAGCTGTAAAATTTTACAAGTTTGCTAGAGACAAACCTGCAGTTTAGAAGACAGTGTTTAAAATATCCAAATATAATATAATTTTTAAATACAAGGACATTTCCCTTCTCAATGACCAAATTTCCTCCCACAAATTCCACCTCAAACAAAAACTCTTTTATCAGGGAGAGGTAGATATTATATTAGAGATCATTTTAGATCTGTTGATCTAAAATACAGTTTAAAATACAGTTGTGGTAGTAGTACTGCGATGTAGACATAAAAATAAGGAAAAATGTTTTGAAAGGATAAACAACAGACCTTGGTGGTTGATTATACATGTGTGAAAGATAAAGTAAAAGGAGAAGAAAATTTAAATACATCTTTAATTTGTGAGCCTTGTACTTGACAAAATTATATTATCATAGATTAAATTGGGTGAGACAGATGAGGGCATAGTTTTTGAATGGAAGATAGGTACTTAAATTTTTAGAGATTGAATTAAGAATTTGGACTTGAGTGTAAATATCCACTGAAAAATTTAAACTTACGTGGTAGAAGCCTGGTAGGGTTGTCAAGGATAGGGTCTAATTTACGCTACATACCAGCTGAGGGCAACAGGCCGTTATAATTTGTTTTTGTCGTATTTGTTAAAGTCAAGTAAGTACAAAATTTTGACAAAGGGCCTGGCACATAAGTTCTAAATAATTGGCAGAATAATCCCTTCAATTTCCTTCATCAGTGTTTTATAGTTTCTATTGTAGAAATATTTTACTTCTCTTGTTAAAGTAATCCCTAGGTTTTTAATTTTATTTATAGCTAATGTGATTACATTCGGTTTCTTTTTTGGATTGTTTTCTGTTGATGAAAAGATGTTTCATGATCATGAATTAGAAGAATCAGTATTGTTAAAATGTTCATACTACCAAGAATCAGCATTGTTAAGATGTTCATACTACCCAAGGCAATCTATAGATTCAATGCAATCCTTATCAAATTGTCAATGACATTCTTAACAGAAACAGAAAACAATCCTAAAATTAAATAAAACCACAAAATATAAAATACCCACAGTTATACTGAGCTAAAAGAACAAAACTGGAAAAATCACATTACCTGACTTCAAATTATACTACAGAGCTATTGTAAACAAAACAGCATAGTACTGGCATAAAAACAGACACATAGACCAATGGAATATAATAGACAACCCAGAAACAAATCTACATATCTACAGTGAATTCATTTTTGACAAACATGCCAAGAACTTGCATTGTGGAAAGGACAGTCTCTTCAATAAACAGTGCTGGGAAAACTGGATATTCACATGCAGAAGCATGAAACTAGACCCCATCCCTTGCCATATATAAAAATCATTTCAAAATGGATTAAAGACTTAAATCTAAGACCTCAAACTATGAAACCACTGAAATAATATTTTTGGAAAACTCTCCAGGACCTTGGATTAGCCAAAGATCTATTAAGTAATACCCCACAAATGTAGGCAAGCAAAGAAAATATGGACAAATGAGATCCATCAAGACAAAAAGCTTCTGTATAGCAAAGAAAAAAAAAATAATAAAAAAAGTGAAGAGACAAAGGATATGGTTTGGATTTGTGTTCCCACCCAAATCTCATATTGAATTGTAATCCCCAGTATCGGAGGAGGGGCCCAGTGGGAGGTGGTTGCATCATGAAAGAGGATGTCCCACTTGCTGCTCTCATGATGGTGAGTGAGTTCTATAAGATCTGATTGTTTAAAAGTATGCAGCACCTTCCTTGCTCTCTTTCTCCCTCTCTGGCCATGTAAGATGTGCCCACTTCCCCTTCACCTTCCACCATGATTGTAAGTTTCCTGAGGGTTCACCAACCATGCTTCTTGTAGAGCCTGTGGAACTGTGAGTCAGTTATTTCTCTTTTCCTTATAAATTATCCAGTCTCAGGTAGTTCTTTATAGCACTGAAAGAATGGACTAATACAATAACCCACAGAATGGGAGACAATATTTGCAAACTAACCATCTGATAAGGGACTAACAATCAAAATATATAGGGAACTCAAACAACTTTACAGGAAAAATTTGAATAATCCAATTAAAAATGGGCAAAAGACCTCAACTGATGTTTCTCAAAAGAAGACATACAAATGGCAAACAGGTAGATGAAAAGGTGGCAAACATTATTTTCAGTCAGAGAAATGCAGGTCAAAACTACAATGACATATGATCTTGCCCAGTTAAAATGATATTTATCCAGAAGAAAGGCAATAACAAATACTGGTGAGAGTGTGGAGAAAAGAGAACCCTTGTACACTGTAGGTGAGAATGTTAATTAGTATAACTACTACAGAGAACAGTTAGGATGTTCCTCAAACACTAAACATAGAACAACCATATGGTCCAGCAATCCCACTGCTGAATATATACCCCAAAGAAAGGAAATCAGTATATTGAAGAGATATCTGCACTCTTATATTTATCACAGCACTATTTATTCAAAATAGCCAAAATTTGGAAGCAACCTAATTGCCCACCAATGGATGAACTGATAAAGAAAATGTGATGCTTATACGCAATGAAATACTATTCAGCCACAAAAAAGAACTAGATCCAGTCATTTGCAATAACATGGATTTAATTGAAAGTCATTATGTTAAGTGAAATGAGTCCAACACAGAAAGACAAACATGCATGTTCTCACTTATTTGTGGGTTCTAAAAGCCAAAATAATTGAACTCATTGACATAGAAAGCAGAAGGATGATTACCAGAGGCTGAGAAAGTTTGTGGGTGGTCTGGGGGGAAGTGGAGATGGTAAATGGGTAAAAAAAAGTTTAAAAGAATGAATACGACATGTTATTTTATGGCAGAACAGGGTACCTATAGTCAATAATAACTTAACTGTACATTTTTTTTTATTATACTTTAAGTTCTAGGGTACATGTGCATAACGTGCAGGTTACATATGTATACATGTGCCATGTTGGTGTGCTGCACCCATCAACTCGTCAGCACCCATCAATTCATCATTTATATCAGGTATAACTCCCCAATGCAATCCCTCCCCCCTCCCCCCTCCCCATGATAGGCCCCAGTGTGTGATGTTCCCCTTCCCGAGTCCAAGTGAGCTCATTGTTCAGTTCCCACCTATGAGTGAGAACATGCGGTGTTTGGTTTTCTCTTCTTGTGATAGTGTGCTAAGAATGATGGTTTCCAGCTGCATCCATGTCCCTACAAAGGACTCAAACTCATCCTTTTTTATGGCTGCATAGTATTCCATGGTGTATATGTGCCACATTTTCTTAATCCAGTCTGTCACTGATGGACATTTGGGTTGATTCCAAGTCTTTGCTATTGTGAATAGTGCCGCAATAAACATACGTGTGCATGTGTCTTTGTAGTAGCATAATTTATAATCCTTTGGGTATATACCCAGTAGTGGGATGGCTGGGTCATATGGTACATCTAGTTCTAGATCCTTGAGGAATCGCCATACTGTTTTCCATAATGGTTGAACTAGTTTACAATCCCACCAACAGTGTAAAAGTGTTCCTATTTCTCCACATCCTCTCCAACACCTGTTGTTTCCTGATTTTTTAATGATTGCCATTCTAACTGGTGTGAGATGGTATCTCATTGTGGTTTTGATTTGCATTTCTCTGATGGCCAGTGATGATGAGCATTTTTTCATGTGTCTGTTGGCTGTCTGAATGTCTTCTTTTGAGAAATGTCTGTTCATATCCTTTCCCCACTTTTGGATGGGGTTGTTTGTTTTTTTCTTGTATATTTGCTTGAGTTCCTTGTAGATTCTGGAAATTAGCCCTTTGTCAGATGAGTAGATTGCAAAAATTTTCTCCCATTTGTCAATTTTGGCTTTTGCTGCCGTTGCTTTTGGTGTTTTAGACATGAAGTCCTTGCCCATGCCTATGTCCTGAATGGTACTACCTAGATTTTCTTCTAGGGTTTTTATGGTATTAGGTCGAACATTTAAGTCTCTAATCCATCTTGAATTAATCTTCGTATAAGGAGTAAGGAAAGGATCCAGTTTCAGCTTTCTACTTATGGCTAGCCAATTTTCCCAGCACCATTCATTAAATAGGGAATCCTTTCCCCATTTCTTGTACTTGTCAGGTTTGTCAAAGATCAGATGGTTGTAGATGTGTGGCATTATTTCTGAAGGCTCCGTTCTGTTCCATTGGTCTATATCTCTGTTTTGGTACCAGTACCATGCTGTTTTGGTTACTGTAGCCTTGTAGTATAGTTTGAAGTCACGTAGCGTGACGCCTCCGGCATTGTCCTTTTGACTTAGGATTGTCTTGGCAATGAGGGCTCTTTTTTGGTTCCATATGAACTTTAAAGCAGTTTTTTCCAATTCTGTGAAGAAAGTCATTGGTAGCTTGATGGGGATGGCATTGAATCTATAAATAACCTTGGGCAGTATAGCCATTTTCACGATATTGATTCTTCCTATCCATGAGCATGGTATGTTCTTCCATTTGTTTGTGTCCTCTTTGATTTCACTGAGCAGTGGTTTGTAGTTCTCCTTGAAGAGGTCGTTTACCTCCCTTGTAAGTTGGATTCCTAGGTATTTTATTCTCTTTGAAGCAATTGTGAATGGAAGTTCATTCCTGATTTGGCTCTCTGCTTGTCTGTTACTGGTGTATAAGAATGCTTGTGATTTTTGCACATTAATTTTGTATCCTGAGACTTTGCTGAAGTTGCTTATCAGCTTAAGAAGATTTTGGGCTGAGACGATGGGG
>NW_022304265.1:0-4091 GCF_002776525.5 Piliocolobus tephrosceles | reverse complement strand
TTCTTGTTAATTGCTTTTTTTACAGTTTTATATTATTTCTTTATAACATACACATATAGTTCCTAATATTCAAGTATCTATTTGTTTTAATTTATAATACTTCTTTTTAAAAAAATTGCTTTTATTTATTTCATAATGTTGTTGTTTTTATATATGTGATTAAAAAAAAATAAAATGAAATATCAATTATTTATTATGTCATTTTTAATTTATCATTGTTTATAATTGATAAAATAAAATGGATGTACTTCTAATATATATATCACAGCATCTATATTTTTTTTACTAGTATATTAATACACATTTATTATAATAACAAGTACATATTGCGAATTATATACAATAGTTAGTTAAGGGGTGTAAACGTATTAAAAATACCTTAATATTGAAAATATTTAAAAAAAAAAAAAAATGCTCTTGTATTAATTTATTATCGATAAAAAAATTCAAAAATTATTATCGTTGTAGATCTATTAATTTTGTCGTGCAACAGCATTTTTAAAAATGCTAAATCCATGCCAAATTATTATATTATGTATATATATAAATTAATTTATCATACAAGCTTATATAAAAATAAAGTACCAATTTTATAATTTTTTTAGATAATGATTTTTTAAATAAATGTTTAATCGCATGTATAGATATGAACGTTACTTATACAAAGCGCTAAATAGCTACATTATTATATACATTTGTATATATACATGTTATATTAGCATACATATTCTTTTTTTATGCATGAGCATATTCAAAATGCAACACAAAACGAAATTTACTTGAATTGTAACAATACTTTATAAACATACGCTTAAAACAGGAATAAATGCATGACACCATTCATTTTTAATATATAAAATATGCATTACATTTTATATATATAAACATGCATTAAAAATTGCATATTGCTAAAAAAATTACAAGCATTTGCATATAAGTCGTATATCAACTTTTAACGTTAAAATGTCAAATTGGCGTCAAATCATTAAAACAATGGTGGATTTTACGTTCATAATTTAGATATATATATATATATGTATATATAACTTGAATAAACAAATAACTACAACGTTTTAAACTAGACATGGACCAGCGTGATACAAAAAAGTAAACATGCTCAAATTTGGAATGATGCAACACACGAAAAAAATTAGTGTCCTTATCATTTTTTTAAATACAATTTATATACGTTTTATACATATACAGCTTCATTATAACACCCATGTATAAAAAAACGATAAACTATTCACATATAAAGTGGGTAAAGTAAACTTTCGATTAAGATTATCACTCAAATGTTCATATCCATGCTCATAAAGTTTCCTAGTACCTAATCTGAACAATTTTTACTTATAAAGTTTATATGAATTTAAAATATATCTACGTTTACAAAAAGATAGAGTTATTATTTGTTAATAAATGAATTGTCATTTATTGTTAACAACTTGGAACAATATTAAAATTCTTACTCTCTGTTAAAATCTACAGTCCAAAATAAACATACATATAGAACAATTTTAACTACAACGTTAGTTATTATATTTACTTATATTTTCACTTTTCTATTTATTTCTTGAACTTTTTATATGTCAAGAATAAAAATAGTTGTATATAAATACATATCATATATAATATAAACTACATTAAACATTAAATTAAGTATTTTCATCAACGTAAATAACTTCTGATTTTAAGTTGCTGTTTGTTTATATACTAACATTGGTAAAAACATGGTTTTTTTAAATATCAAATACTTAACTGTTAATATTTTTTGGAGCACCCCGAATTATCGAACATTATATTGTTATTAGATTAAAAGTTTGTGTTTAAATAAAATTAAGCATACGCGTATATATATTTTAAATGAGCATACTCTTTGTCATAATATGTATGAAATGCTTTCAAATAATACTTAATAGTTTTTAAAACTCATATATTTATTTGGTCTATATGCTAATTTTTTAGCAATCCTATTTTCATTTTTATCCTTACATTCAAAATTGGTTATAAAAAAAATAAAATTATTAAAGACATTGATAATAAAAAAAAAAAAAAGTGAATTTGTGTTAGGTATATGTTATATTTCATATTTGGCTTAAAAGCACTATTATTATATATAATTTTAACGGTGATGTCATAATAATTCAGTTTTATAATATTAGCTTTAATCTTGTAATATTTATTTTTACAATTTAATAAAAAAAATACATTCATAAATAAATATACATATATACATAATTTCGCACAAATTTTTTTTTTTAAAATATACCGTAATTTCTAACTAAAATAAACGATATGATGTATTTAAAATTATTTATATTAAATATACCTAATAAAATAATATATAACATACTACTTATTAACGTAAAATTTATAAATTAAATTTGAAAATGTTTACAACATATATATATGATAATAAAACTGAATACGTGTTATGTCTATTCGATGAAAATATAATACTATTAAACCATCTTTACATTTTCTTATGTATAATAGTGTGCATACTTAAAAAACTGTTATCTTTACAACTTTTTGCTTAGTAATATGTTTTTTGCAACATATGTCCTAAAAGTTATACGAATTAAAATCAAATTAAAAACAACATTTATGTATGATTTACTTTAAATTGAACAAAAAAATGTTCTGTTACTATATTTACATTTGTATATACCTTATGTATACATTTATAATAATACGATTTTATATATTTGTATGCTTAATCACGGCACAGTTGTTACAAAAAAATAAATATGAAATATTATTATCACTTATAATAATCGATTCTTTTAAAATATATATAGATTACTGTAACGCATTGATAAACTATTATAAAATATATGTATGTATTAATACATTTTTGGTTGTAACATATTGTATATTAAATAAAAATATATACAATTTTCATTAAAACGGTCACATTGAATTAATTATTAAAATTCTTTTTAACAATTTTATTATGTTTATAAGTCATATATATATAAAATTTTAATTAACGTTGTTATCAATGTTTAATAAATAATGCTATATAACTTTTTTAGTTTTTTAATATAAATAATGTTGAAACAAATTAAAGCATGTAATAATGAATACATAAGTGTTGAAACTAAAAAAAGTATTAAAAAATAAAAAATATATATATTGAATGTGCATACTTTAAAAAGTGCACTATTATGACACTATTTTTTTATGTTGATCATAATTAAAACATAATTAAAACATAATTAGAACAATTAAAGACTTAACTGAAAACTAATAATAACCTAAATAATACAAAAATAAATAATATATGAACATTAATTAGCTTTCATTTTGTGAAACCTGAGTACATCTTAATAAATAAGAGTAACCAAATATAAAAAAGCAAAACAATTAAATAAATATATACGATATAACTATATTATTTAAACAACAATGTTAATTATAGTATTTACTTAAATTTTAATTTTGTTATTATTAACTTCTTTAATTCTTTATTTGTCGAAAATAAAAATGATTGCATTTAAATTGCATAACTTATAAAAAATGTTAACCATTAAATAAAACATTTGCAATAACGTAAATGACTCTTAATTTTAAATAATTTTAATTTTTCTATACTAATAATAATAAAAATATGATGTTCTTAAATATTATGTACTTAATTGTTAAAACTTTTAGACATCCAAAATTTGAAAGTTTTTTTTGGCTATTAACTTAAAAACATATTTATAAAGATTACAAATACTTTTTTAATTAAAATTAGTGTGTAATTTTTTTAAAAGATAATTAACCATTGACATTTATAACGATTGACAATTATAACAATTGACACCTATAACGATTGACAACTATAACGATTGACATGTAAATGTTTCTAGAACACAAATATTTATTTGCCCTATATGCTACCTTTTTAGCATTTCATTTTTCAATTTCATCGTAACATTTAGAGTTAGTTACAAAAACAAAAACTTATTAAAGACATTGATATTTAAAATTTTAAAAATGGGATTTATCATTCCACATTAATAATAACATAAAAGTTAAACACAAAATGCATAATTACCAACAAATTTAAATAAAAATCATATATATGCGCATATAACATTTTT
>NW_022304264.1:0-11557 GCF_002776525.5 Piliocolobus tephrosceles | reverse complement strand
GTTTTTAGCATGAAGGGCTGTTGAATTTTGTCAAAAGCCTTTTCTGCTTCTATTGAGATAATCATGTGATTCTTGTCTTTGGTTCTGTTTATATGCTGGATTACGTTTATTGATTTGCGAATGTTGAACCAGCCTTGCATCCCAGGGATGAAGCCCACTTGGCCATGGTGGATAAGCTTTTTGATGTGCTGCTGAATCCAGTTTGCCAGTATTTTATTGAGGATTTTTGCATTGATGTTCATCAGGGATATTGGTCTAAAATTCTCTTTTTGTGTTGTGTCTCTGCCAGGCTTTGGTATCAGTAGAAAGATATTAAATACTAAATAAATAGAAAGAATACATTCTAAAATAATGATAAAAAGCATAGTATAGGCTGGGCATGGTGGTTCACACCTGTAACCCCAGCACTTTGGGAGGCTGAAGTGGGCGGATAACCAGGTCAGGAGATGGAGACCATCCTGACTAACATGGTAAAACTTCGTGTTTACTAAAAACATAAAAAAATTAGGTGGGCATGGTGGTGGGTGCCTGTAGTCCCAGCTATTTGGGAGGCTGAGGCAGGAGAATTGCTTGAACTTGGAGGCAGAGTTTGCAGTGAGCTGAGTTCACGCCACTGCACTCCAGCCTAAGTGACAGAGTGAGACTCCATCACAAAAAAAAAAAAAAAAAAGAAAAGAAAAGAAAAAGGAAAAAAAAGGATAGTATAGTAAATACATAAACCAGTAACATAGTCATTTCTTATCATCATCAAGTATTAAGCACAGCAGGTTTTCTTACACCAGTGTCAGCACAAACATATTTGCAATGCATTGGTACAATAACATTAGGATGGCTTGGACCTCATTAGGCAATAGGAATTTTTCAGCTCTGTTGTAGCTTTATTGGACCACTGTCACATAAGGGGTCCATTGTTGTCTGACATTTCCTCATGCAGTGCATTACAGTATTTGTTTATTTTATGGCAACTCTGTTGCAGTGAATAATACAGTGACTTCTAGTCACTGGCACTCATAGGTAGTTTGGCAGCCTTCCTCAGTCAAAGACTACATAGAATCATTTCAAGTCATTCCGTTCTGAAATTTTGAGGCAGTATCTTTGCATATGGGTTTTATGCCACAATGACATTGAAGAAGCAAATTAGTAAACGCAATTTGAAGTGTGTGGGGAAGAGAAGAAGCTTGAAGCAGATGATAGATGCTTTGAAAGGCCCCATAGTATGGAAGAACAAGTAAATTCCCCTTTGCTTCTCATCCCCAAGAAAGGTATGGGAAGGCTTAGCATGCAGTGATCCGCTTAAGGAAATTGGAAGGTTAGGATGAGGAAGACACGACAAGCCTACAAGGATCTGACAGTCAGGTACAGTAATTATGTGATCACACAGTCTCATATTCAAAGACCAGCCAAGTGGATGAATGATACCATAATCAAAGACAAAAATGGCTGTGGAGTGGAGCTCTTCCACACAAACCCTGATGCTAATAGGGTCATAATATGACCCTATTTTAAAATAAGTTCATATTATGACATTTTGGGTGGACAGGAATTTTGGAGAGACAACAATGAATATCTAATTTAACACTGCAAGCTCACTGATGCTAAGTAAGCACACTCTTGACCTCTTTCTAGAACTTAGACTTTAACTTAAAGTAGGGTTTATAATTTTTTTTTTTTTTATTACCATCTCCCTGTCAAGGGCCTTCTAGACATTTTTTCCCCAATTATCCATCCTACATGGAATTTTAATACCACAGATATATGATATATCTGTTTATGTATTCTATGTATAGTTGCATTTCATAAATAAAAAGAATAAGATGTTTTTACCCACCTCTAAGAACCATTTTTTTACCTCCTTGGAAGTTATATTGATCTATTAATTATGCATAGCATGCCCATAAGCAGTGTTTCTCAAGCTTTTTGTCCTAGGCATGCTTTACATTCTCTAAAATTATTCAGGATTATAAAGAGCTTTTATTTATTTTGCTTACATGTATCAATATTTACCAAATTCAAAATAAAACCAGAGAATAAATCAATTTATAAATTTGTTTAAAATAACAATAATTTATGTGCTACAAATTAATAAAAATTAAATGCTTTCGTGAAAATAACTGTGTAATCTGAAACAAAAAGCAAATTTTTTAAGAGTGACATTGGTTACAATTTTGTAAATCTTTTTGATGGCTTACATAATGGAAGTTACTTAGAGTCTTGCAGCTGCCTCTACGTTTAGGGCTCCATAAGGTTTTTCCTTTC
The DNA here is from genome assembly GCF_002776525.5 of Piliocolobus tephrosceles. Taxonomy (NCBI): domain Eukaryota; kingdom Metazoa; phylum Chordata; class Mammalia; order Primates; family Cercopithecidae; genus Piliocolobus; species Piliocolobus tephrosceles. Next base: position 9,301 of record NW_022304264.1, on the reverse strand, counting down.
ATTTAAATAAAAATGGAGTAGAAATTATTAATACTCCTGTATTATTAAGTAATTTCAGAACAAAAGAATTTTATTTAGAGAAAACAGCATATATAAATAATGGCTATAATGACAACGTGTCAGTGGTCAGTATACAGTATGTTTTTTATATTTGTTTTGAATATATTGGAATATATTGGTCTTTTAAAAGTTTACCAATAATTATAAAATAATTGTATATCTTTGGGAAAGACATTTTATCAACTAACATTGACTTACAAATCCTATAAAACAGGTTATTAATGGAAAATATTAACATTCTCAGAAATTAAATGTCAAGTACTTTATATATAGTTGTATTTTAAAATGTTTCAGAAATCTGTAACTCATTTATTCTAACTTACTAGAGCGTATATTCTGATACTTTATAAAGAAAAAAGATTATGAAAGAATTAATGTTGTTCTAAGAAAAGTTTTGAAAGGCATTTAATTATAAATTATTAGATGCTTTAATAAAAATAATAATTAATTTTAAATAAAATTAATCTTAAATCTCAAGCATTCTTAAGTATTAAATTTTACAAACATATTTTAAGAACACAGAAAAGTCTATTTAATCAACTCACTTAGTTATCTATCTCACTGATTCTTATATGTGGACATCAAGATTGAACAATGAAATCAACATCAGTTGCTCCAGATGGACTCCTTGGGGATAAGCCTAAACTTCACATATGGTCTTAATTCAGACAGAGAATGCTTAACAGTTACAACATGTAAGAGGCTCTTGAGTTAGAATAAGATAGAAATGTTCCTAAATGGTTCAAAGAATTCTAACCAGATGCATATTCAATATATTAATGATTTGGCTTCCAAACTTAATTTCACCAGCAATTGTAATTGATTTTACAAGTTTTCCCAGTCTCCCATTTATGTACTTGCCATCTGGAGATGCCTCATATAGTGACACTGTTAGCTCTATGTATAATAAGCTATTGGAAAAATGTGCAGAACTTAGAGTTTACTTAGTTTATCATATATACCACACCTAGGAAATGGTCTAAAATATTGAAATCATATATTCAATTAGAGAAAAGTATGTGCAAATATATAATATTATAGTACATAGTGGTTTGTTACTTAGCAGTAATTTTTTAATAAACTACAGCCAATAGGCAGCACAGATTTATAAAGCTTAAGTGCAATACATATATTTGAACTGAACTATTAATATCCTATAATACATTTTCAGAATATAATAAAAATTACATTTTGTAAAGGTTATTTTTGAACAATAAGATGTGTTCTACACATACGTGAATTTTTCCTTTCTTGACCTAAACCATAAAGTTAGTATAAGCAACACATTTCAACTTTAAAGAAGATTTCAAATAAAAAAAAAACTGTTACATAAAACTCCAAGATATTAATTAATAAACTGCCTTTTAATGTTCATCAGTTTCATCTGTAAGTTTGACAAGTTACTACGAATGATACATTTGAGTGGCACAGGACTGTTATGTTTTCAAAAGTCTCTTTCAAAAAGATTTCTACATAGTAAATTGTCACTAGAGACTTGTGTTTGAATTCTTCGTACTTAATGATCTATGGTGCTGCATTAAATTTTGTGTAAGAAAATAGCATATTCAAATAAATTATATACTATAGAGTAGATCTCAATTTTGATAATTTTATATGAAAATCATCTCCAGGGAAGTCTTTAAAGCATTTTCAAAGTGCTTTGAATGAATGTTCACTAACATAATACATATAAGTTGAAGAGCATATGATGTACATTAATGGAGTAAAAACTTCTTAGACCTTTCCATTTTGGGGTTGTGGTGATTGATATTTATTTTAGTCCATTTTGTACTCATTTATAAAACAGCTAAGGTTAGCCATAAGATTCAGTGAAGCTATTTGAACTTCAGTGAAAATGCTCAATCCCAATATCTACGCCATAAAATAATACATGGCACACTTACGGAGTTTCTAATAATATTGAAGAAATAAAAACCTCATATGCTAATATGAAAATATTTGGAGCAAAGCATAAAAGTTTTCTCAGTAATATACTCTGGTTTTATGATTTCTGGTAGTGCTGGTTAGACGAAAGGGGTGAAATGTTCCGGAATGAAGTGAAAAAACTGGTTTTTTTTGTTTGTTTGTTTCATATTTTGTAGTTTTTACAATATCAGTAAGAATGATGGCTTTCCTCCTCAGATTTTTAATTTTTTTAACTTTTTTACTAATTCATTTTTAATAAGCAAATAATTGTTGTGTATATTTATGAGGTACCATGTGATGTTTGATCTACATATACATTTTAGAAAGATTCCATCAAGCAAATTAACATATCCATCATCTCACCAGCTTAATTTTTTTCATGGTGAGAAACATTAAAAATCTATTATTTTAGTAATTTTGAAATATGCAATACATTATTATTATCTGTGGTCACTGTGCAGTGTGATACCCCAAAATGTTAACTACTGCCCCCAAGAGCGGTCAAGAAGAGGGGGAACTCTGCAGCCACAGAACTAGAGTGTGCATCCTGTCCTCAGTTCCTGTTAACTGTGAGACCTTAAACAAATATTTGATACATTGATGCAACAGATTCCTGATATGTAAATGGAGATGTTTTTAGTACCTCATAAGATATTTTAAAGATAAAATATTCTTGAAGGGGTATAAATACATAAAACTGTACTAGCACATAGTAAATGCTCAATGAAAATTTTGTTTAAGATATTTCCTGAAAAAGAAGCATTTAACAAGTATATTTTCTGCAATAAATTATCTTGAAATATATTTTTTCAAATGCATTTAGAGATAAAAATTAAGTATTTCTGAAGATTTTTGTATTTATAAATTTTGCCCCAACTTTAATTTGGTTTTAAGGAAAATTGGAGAAATACATGAAGTGAATATAGTTCAATTTTATCACAGTCTATATATAGTAGTAATCTCTTCATAAATTGATAAAAGTGGGTTGCTCTTTTGCCATTTCTTTCTGAGTGACACATTATTATTTCTTCAATGAATAAGTGGTGAATAAAGAAAGATCACAGAGGTGGTATTAAAGCCTGGTTAAGATTATACTGATTTATGTATATATCTATATTTATGTATTTATTTATTTATATGGTAATCACATGGGAGAAAGTTAGCCAGGCCTTTAGCTTGATTAGAAAAAGAAAAATAACATTATGTGGGAAAATTCTATTCTCTTTAGAGGTTTAGCACATTATATGTGTAAACACTTTGTAGTTAAAGGTCTAATTAAAACAAATTTAGAAAAGTCTCAAATGCAATGTGTACAATGTAATTTAAGAGTGAATGGAATATATGCAGTGGCTGGACTTCTAAAAATATCAGATGGAGTGGATTTTATTATATGAATAGGGTTTTGGACAGCATAGAGACATCTTATGACTATGTCAAATATTTTGCATCACAAATTTAAAAGTGGATGGATTTCAATGAATTGCAAAATTATAAAAAGTGCAGACAGAATATAAAGAATTAATATCTGGAATCTTTAGAATAATGCAGTAAATATTAATTTTTTTATTTTTAAATGAAATGTAACTTACATACCATAAGATTCACTATTTTAAAACATTAAATTCAGTGAATTTTTAATATTTCTCAAAGTTTTACAACCACTACTGCTATCACATTTAAAAATATTTCCATCACTTGCCCTCAAAAACCTGCACTGTTAGCATTCACACCTTGTTCTCTTTTTCCCCTGGCCTCTGACAATGATGCATCCTTTCTGTCTCTATGGATCTGTGTATTCTGGACAATTCATATAAATGCAGCTACCCAATATGTGGCCTTTGGAGTCAGGTTTATTTTTTACTTACCATACTGTTTACAAGATTCCTGTATGGTGTGACATGCAACAGTATTGAATTCCTTTTTATGGGTACATAATATTCTATTATATGATATACTACATTTGTTTATCCATTCACCAATTGATGAGCATTTGAGCTGTTCCACTTTTTGGCTACTATGGATAATTTTATTGTAAACATTGATGAGTGAATTTTTGCATGGACATATATTTTCTTATTCTCATGAATGGAATTAATGGATTCTGTTTTAACTCAACATTTTACTTTGTAAAGAAACTGTCAACTATTTTTTAAATATTAGTTTCCTCGGACTATGATAACAAATTACCCCAAGAACAGTGGCTTAAAATAACAGAAATGTATTATTTCAAGTTCTGGAGGATAAAAGTACAAAATTAAAGTGTCAGGGGCTCCTGATTTTCTTTGAGGATATAAGAAAAAAGTATTTCTTGACTCACTCAGCTTCTGGTGGCTCCTAGAGTATTTGGACGATGACTGCATCACTCCCATCATTGTCTCTCTTCTTCACATGGACTTCTTCCCATGTGTCTCCTCTTCACTCCCCTCTCCTCCCCTACCCTCTCCTCTCCTCTCCTCTCCTCTACTCTCCTCTCCTCCCCTACCCTCTCCTCTCCTCTCCTCTCCTCTCCTCTCCTCTCCTTTCCTCTCCTCTTCTTATAAGATCATCAGTTACTGTATTTGGGCCTGACTTAAATCTAAGATGATTTAATCTAGAAATCCTTAGCTAATTACAACTGCAAAGACCCTATTTTAAAATAAGGTCATATTATGACATTTTGGGTGGACAGGAATTTTGGAGAGAACAATGAACCCACTACCATGACTGAAGGATTTTACATTTCTACAAACAAATTGTGAGGGTTTTAATGTTTTCACATTGGCATCAACATTTGTTGTTGTCTTTCTGATGATAACTATTGTAATAGAAGCATCTCATTATAGGTTTTCTTTACATTTCTGTTTTGTCTAACAGTACTGAATATCTTTTCAAGTGCTTTTTATGCACCCTGCGCTTGTTTTGTGGAGGGGTCTAAAGAGGTCTATTAGGTGTAGTTGGCTTAAAACATTTATTTATGTTTTTTAATTTCACTCTTCATTGTCAGTCTAGTTTTATCAATTACTGAAATTAGAGTATTGAGTTTCCAATATTGTCACTGAGTTGTCTATGTTTTTCTGTGTATCCAGGTTTATAATTATTGTAATGGATTGATGATTTTAAAAACAAATTTTATTGTGCACCTGTGAAGTTTACTATATGATGATATGGGATACATACAGGTAGTAAAATGGTTATTATAGTGAGGCAAATTAATATATTAATCATTTAACTTTTTATGATGATAAAATATTTCTTTGTCCCTATTAAGAATGTTTTCCTTAAGTATCTGATATTAGTGTAGCCATGTAACTCTCTATAGTTAATGTTTTCATGACATATTTTTTCTAAACTTTTACTTTAAACCTATTCGTGGGGGCGGAGCAAGATGGCCGAATAGGAACAGCTCCAGTCTCCATCTCCCAGCGCCAGCGACAAAGACCGGCGATTTCTGCATTTTCAACTGAGGTACTGGGGTCATCTCATCTCACTCGGGAGTGCCGGACAATCGGTGCTGGTCAGCTGCTGCAGCCTGACCAGTGAGAGCTGAAGCAGGGCGAGGCATCGCCTCACCTGGGAAGCGCAAGGGGGAAGGGAGTCCCTTTTCCTAGCCAGGGGAACTGAGACACACAACAACTGGAAAATCGGGTAACTCCCACCCCAATACTGCGCTGTAAGCACACCGGCACACCGGAGAATATACCCCACACCTAGCCGGGAGGGTCCCACGCCCACGGAGCCTCTCTCCTTGCTAACACAGCAGTCTGCGGCAATCTAACCGCAAGGCAGCAGCGAGGCTGGGGGAGGGACGCCCGCCATCGCTGAGGCTTAAGTAGGTAAACAAAGCCGCTGGGAAGCTCGAACTGGGTGGAGCTCACAGCAGCTCAAGGAAACCTGCCTGTCTCTGTAGACTCCGCCTCTTGGGGACAGGGCTCAGCTAAAAAATAACAGGGGAAGCAGCAGAGGCCTGGGCAGACGCGAACGACTCTGTCTGACAGCTTTGAAGAGAGCAGTGGATCTCCCAACATGGAGGTTGAGATCTGAAAAGGGGCAGGCTGCCTGCTCAAGTGGGTCCCTGACCCCTGAGTAGCCTAACTGGGAGACATCCCCCACTAGGGGCAGTCTGACACCCCACACCTCACAGGGTGGAGTACACCCCTGAGAGGAAGCTTCCAAAGCAATAATCAGACAGGTACACTAGCTGTTCAGCAATATTCTATCTTCTGCAACCTCTGCTGCTGATACCCAGCCAAACAGGGTCTGGAGTGGACCTCAAGCAATCTCCAACAGACCTATAGCTAAGGGTTCTGACTGTCAGAAGGAAAACTATCAAACAGGAAGGACACCTATACCAAAACCCCATCAGTACATCACCATCATCAAAGACCAGAGACAGGTAAAACCACAAAGATGGGGGAAAAGCAGGGCAGAAAAGCTGGAAATTCAAAAAATAAGAGCGCATCTCCCCCTGCAAAGGAGCACAGCCCATCACCAGCAACGGATCAAAGTTGGTCAGAGAATGACTTTGACGAGATGAAAGAGGAAGGCTTCAGTCCATCAAACCTCTCAGAGCTAAAGGAGGAATTACGTACCCAGTGCAAAGATACTAAAAATCTTGAAAAAAGAGTGGAAGAATTGACAGCTAGACTAATTAATGCAGAGAAGGTCATAAACGAAATGACAGAGATGAAAACCATGACACGAGAAATACATGACAAATGCACAAGCTTCAGTAACTGACTCGATCAACTGGAAGAAAGAGTATCAGCGATTGAGGATCAAATGAATGAAATGAAGCGAGAAGAGAAACCAAAAGAAAAAAGAAGAAAAAGAAATGAACAAAGCCTGCAAGAAGTATGGGATTATGTCAAAAAAAACAAATCTACGTCTGATTGGGGTGCCTGAAAGTGAGGGGGAAAATGGAACCAAATTGGAAAACACTCTTCAGGATATCATCCAGGAGAACTTCCCCAACCTAGCAGGGCAGGCCAACATTCAAATTCAGGAAATACAGAGAACGCCACAAAGATACTCCTCCAGAAGAGCAACTCCAAGACACATAATTGCCAGATTCACCAAAGTTGAAATGAAGGAAAAAAATGTTAAGGGCAGCCAGAGAGAAAGTTCGGGTTACCCACAAAGGGAAGCCCATCAGACTGACAACAGATCTCTCGGCAGAAACTCTACAAGCCAGAAGAGAGTGGGGGCCAATATTCAACGTTCTTAAAGAAAAGAATTTTAAACCCAGAATTTCATATCCAGCCAAACTAAGTTTCATCAGTGAAGGAGAAATAAAATTTTTTACAGATAAGCAAATGCTTAGAGATTTTGTCACCACCAGGCCTGCCTTACAAGAGACCCTGAAGGAAGCCCTAAACATCGAAAGGAACAACCAGTACCAGCCATTGCAAAAACATGCCAAAATGTAAAGACCATCGAGGCTAGGAAGAAACTGCATCAACTAAGGAGCAAAATAACCAGTTAATATCATAATGGCAGGATCAAGTTCACACAGAACAATATTAACCTTAAATGTAAATGGACTAAATTCTCCAATTAAAAGACACAGACTGGCAAACTGGATAAAGAGTCAAGACCCATCAGTCTGCTGTCTTCAGGAGACCCATCTCACATGCAGAGACATACATAGGCTCAAAATAAAGGGATGGAGGAAGATCTACCAAGCAAATGGAGAACAAAAAAAAAGCAGGGGTTGCAATCCTAGTATCTGATAAAACAGACTTTAAACCATCAAAGATCAAAAGAGACAAAGAAGGCCATTACATAATGGTAAAGGGATCAATTCAACAGGAAGAGCTAACTATCCTAAATATATATGCACCCAATACAGGAGCACCCAGATTCATAAAGCAAGTCCTTAGACACTTAAAATAGACTTAGACTCCCATACAATAATAATGGGAGACTTCAACACTCCACTGTCAACATTAGACAGATCAACAAGACAGAAAGTTAACAAGGATATCCAGGAATTGAACTCATCTCTGCACCAAGTGGACCTAATAGACATCTATAGAACTCTCCACCCCAAGTCAACAGAATATACATTCTTCTCAGCACCACATCACACTTATTCCAAAATTGACCACATAATTGGAAGTAAAGCACTCCTCAGCAAATGTAAAAGAACAGAAATTATAACAAACTCTCTCTCAGACCACAGTGCAATCAAACTAGAACTCAGGACTAAGAAACTCAATCAAAACTGCTCAACTACGTGGAAACTGAACAACCTGCTCCTGAGTGACTACTGGGTACATAACGAAATGAAAGCAGAAATAAAGATGTTCTTTGAAACCAATGAGAACAAAGATACAACATACCAGAATCTCTGGGACACAATTAAAGCAGTGTGTAGAGGGAAATTTATAGCATTAAATGCCCACAAGAGAAAGCAGGAAAGATCTAAAATTGACACTCTAACATCACAATTAAAAGAACTAGAGAGGCAAGAGCAAACACATTCAAAAGCTAGCAGAAGGCAAGAAATAACTAAGATCAGAGCAGAACTGAAGGAGATAGAGACACAAAAAACCCTCCAAAAAATCAATGAATCCAGGAGTTGGTTTTTTGAAAAGATCAACAAAATTGACAGACTGCTAGCAAGACTAATAAAGAAGAAAAGAGAGAGGAATCAAATAGATGCAATAAAAAATGATAAAGGGGATATCACCACCGACCCCACAGAAATACAAACTACCATCAGAGAATACTATAAACACCTCTACGCAAATCAACTAGAAAATCTAGAAGAAATGGATAATTTCCTGGGCACTTACACTCTCCCAAGACTAAACCCGGAAGAAGTTGAATCCCTGAATAGACCAATAGCAGGCTCTGAAATTGAGGCAACAATTAATAGCCTACCCACCAAAAAAAGCCCAGGACCAGATGGATTCACAGCTGAATTCTACCAGAGGTACAAGGAGGAGCTGGTGCCATTCCTTCTGAAACTATTCCAATCAATAGAAAAAGAGGGAATCCTCCCTAACTCATTTTATGAGGCCAACATCATCCTGATACCAAAGCCTGGCAGAGACACAACAAAAAAAGAGAATTTTAGACCAATATCCCTGATGAACATCGATGCAAAAATCCTCAATAAAATACTGGCAAACCGGATTCAGCAGCATATCAAAAAGCTTATCCACCATGATCAAGTGGGCTTCATCCCTGGGATGCAAGGCTGGTTCAACATTCGCAAATCAATAAACGTAATCCAGCATATAAACAGAACCAAAGACAAGAACCACATGATTATCTCAATAGATGCAGAAAAGGCTTTTGACAAAATTCAACAGCCCTTCATGCTAAAAAC
>NW_022304263.1:4931-14756 GCF_002776525.5 Piliocolobus tephrosceles | reverse complement strand
GACAGAGGGAAACTGTCTCAAAAAAAAAAAAAAAAAAGGAGGTGCACACTTACACGCCACCTTCTTCTCTCAAAGAGACGGGCCCTTTTTTAAGATTCCAGATGTAAATGTGGTTGTCACCCTGCTTTTGAGAGGATGGGCTGTGTTTTAAGCATGAACACACTTTCCTCCATGCACCAAGGATGCACCATGGAGGACCGTGCTGCCGCCACCTCCCCAGTCTCTGCTCAGGGTGGGGCAAGGGGAGCTCATCTGTCTCCTGTGTACACCGTCAAAAGGCCAGGTGCTCAGAAGGGGGCTTCCAGGACTCGCTGTAGGCATTCGTTAGCAGGGCAGGCAGTGCCTCGTGCTGATGGGCATCCAGCAGTTAGGGGGTCTTGCACTTTACTCCCTGGACCCAGCCCCAGACCGAGGGGAAAGAGACACCTGCATCGTAACTCATGTGTATTTACAGACACACAGAGACTCTGCAGTGCAAGGTGCAGAACTAGACGGAATCATGGAAATAAGAGAAAAAACATTTGGTTACGACTGGCAGAGCCACCTCAAGCCTCAGCACTTCCTGCCGGAGCCCTCACTGACCAGACTCCTCCGGGGTCACTGCCACTGCCTTGCCCAGCTCATGACAGGGCAGACAGTGACAGAGCCTCAGAACAACCTCCCACTCCTTCCTCACCAGCCCAGGGGACGAGCTGCTCATGAGTGTCCCAAAGCCTGAATGTGGGAACACAGAGGTGACTGAGCAGAAAGGGGGACAACCACAATCGCCATGGGTGTGCAGATATTGCGGGGCACACCAGCCGCCCTTTCCACCTTAAAGAAGACGGCCACGGGTGTGAGGATGCTCCCGCGTGACCCAGCCGTCCTTTCCACCTTAAAGGGGAATGGTCACGGGTGTGCGGATATTCCCAGGTGCCCCAGAGCCCTTTTCACCTTAAGGAGATTTTCAGAGTCTCATTTCAGTCTCCAAACTATTCAGTGAGGTTGCAGGAGTATCACTGTGGACCAACACTGATTGGCACCAAGTAAGGGCAGTTTTATAACCACGTCTCAACCCTGAGACAATCGGGTCTTGGCCATCTGGTTAAAGCTTTTTCTGTAAAAAGTTGGATAATTAAGTTGAACTTCGGTTTTCCAAAGCTTGTTACAGAAACCACATCTTCCTAGGTGTGGCTCCGTGGTGTCAGGTGCACACATCAGTAGCCAGCCTTGCCAAGATTCACGGCACATTACACGCTCGCCTGAGAAGGCTGCTCAATCATTGAGGGCTCTGACGAACTCTGAAATGAATTTGCCACTTCGGCCTACACTCTACTCCCTTGTTTGGTTAAAGAAACCCAAAAGGCAGAATTTGTTTTGTCCAATCGCCTGCTGACCCAACTGCAGAGGTTTTAATTACAGTGCTTTCATTGCATCATAGAAAGCAAAGTCATATAGATCAACTCATTATTACCACTCCAAAGGTTTAGTAAATCTCCAGATAATCAGGCAAACATTTTAAGAAGCTACATTAAAGTTAACAATACTCAAAATTTAAAACTACATTCATGCTTCAAAAACCACCATTCCCATTTTAGATGGCCAAATGCATATGAGAAAGAAAGCAACATGCTGAGCGCATTTTTTTGTAATCTTATGGAGAATCTGCCACTTTAAAAATGGCTCTGTCTGGGCACGGTGGCTCAAGCCTGTAATCCCAGCACTTTGGGAGACTGAGACGGGTGGATCACAAGGTCAGGAGATCGAGACCAACCTGGCTAACACGGTAAAACCCCGTCTCTACTAAAAAATACAAAAATCTAGCCAGGCGAGGTGGCGGGCGCCTGTAGTCCCAGCTACTCGGGAGGCTGAGGCAGGAGAATGGTGTAAACCCGGGAGGCAGAGCTTGCAGAGAGCTGAGATCCGGCCACTGCACTCCAGCCTGGGTGACGGGAACCCCGCCCCTCAAAAAAAAAAAAAAAAAAAAAAAAATGGCTCTAGTTCCTGGCTCCAGACGGGTGTGGTGGGTTGTCTTACTCAATTTAAACTCCACCTGAAGCTGGAACACTAGAAATCCATTCCCAGACTCCAGGGCACCAGCATTCCCACTTCTGGAAACAGCCTGGAATGCAGACCTGTAGCAGAGAATTCTTTCCTGCCCACCCTAACTGTCCTCTGTGGAAGGCGACAGTCAAAGACAAGTCCACCCCCCAGGCACAACTGCACCACGAAGAACCATTTCAAGGTGGGAGGTGATCGATCAGTGGGAACAGGAAGTTGAGCTAATCACTTATAAGGCAGAGAATGGGGTTTGAAGGCCTGTGTTTGGCCTTGTCCTCGGTAAATGGTCATCCGCCAGTCAGCCTAAGCCACATGGGAAGGGGCTTCTTGCAGTAAAAGTGGGGATGCAGTTGTGGGGAGGGGGAATGTCTTAACCATCACTGTTACACAGGATCACAGGACTCAGGCAATGTTCAGTATTGTCACACACCAAGGTTTTTACAGTCTGAAGAAAACTACAGTCCTAAGGTGTCAGTTCTCAAAGCCCTTAAGTTCCTCCTGGGAATGGGCATATTAAAGAAAAAAGATAAATGTTTGATTTCGGGGGTTTGCCTATGACTTGGAGAAGCATGATTTTCTTCTGGACAAGCAGGGAGCAGTTGGACCAGACTGGAGGGAAGGAAGAACAAATTTCCACTCTGACCTCAGTTGGGCACCAGAGTCTTCCCTGTCAGAATGTGGGTGTGGTGCTTCCCACACACCAGCCTCTGATGACACTCAGCCCAAGGGTGTGGGAAAAGGCTATCTACTTCTGAAAAATCTATGAAGTGCAGACACATCAAAAGCTTCAGAAGACTGTAAAGGGCCAAGGAGATCACTACACCCTTGGAGTTTACAGAAAATGGTCAGCATCACACGTGCCTGAGGTCCAGGGTCAGCTCCGAGCTGCCGCGACGCCGTGAGCACAGCCCTGGCTTCCCCTCTGATGCAGAGAGCTGGTCACTCTGCCGGCAGCACTCAGAGCTCAGAACATTCTAGATGAAAGCAACGTGTTCCTTTTAAAATGGGGAACCGGGGCAGCACAACTGAAGCTCTACGACTGTCTCAACTACTGGGTTTCGGGGTAGCATTAGGAAATCGTGAGAATCCAAATCTCAATTTCATACAGATTCCAGATTCACTGCAGGTTCCAGAATTTCCTGAAACATTCTTCCAATTTATCACTCAGGATTCCCTTGCCAAGGCTAATCAAGTCTAAATTCCTTACAGAAAAGCCACCATAAGCACCACCACAAATAAGATCAACTGACGCTCGCCCTTTGCACCAAACCTATCAACTGTTACTCACACAAGACTGTGCCGGAGGCAGCTCTCAGCTGAAGCTGAATCCGTGAGATTTTATTATCCCTATTTTGGATCAAGTGTGAGGACTGTCAGCAAACCAGGGCCCCCTTGTAAAACAGAGAACAGATCCTCTGACGCCTGCCTGAACATTTCCTTTCCGCCTCTGTCTTGGATATTGAACACCCTCAGAGCTACTGAGTCACCCACATTTGCACGTCATTTATCCAGCCACCAGGATGACACTATTATGCGATAAAAATGCCTTCTGAGGGCTTTGTCATACTCAAGAAAGAAGCTCAGAAGGCTAGGTAAGCACAAGAAAGGGAGAAGCATCCTCCAAACAGACAAAAACCAAGGAAAACCGTGCAGAGACTCTCGACAGAGAGCAGAAACAGAGCCCGCTGTAGCCTTTCAGGTCCTGCTGGCCGCAGCCCTGCGTTAGGTGGCACCATTTCCACGGATGCATCCTGCTGGGCCCATTTGAAAGGTCCCGCTGGTGAGAAACTCACCCCCACTTCCAGCTTCTGCAAGACCTGCTGCAGCCCCACTCCACCCCAGGGGCCGACTGTGCAAGTCTTCCTGGAGCGATCCCTCAGAGCCTGCTCAGTATCTGAGACTGGGAACCACCAACGATCCAGAAAGGCACAATCCCATTCTCCTTGTGCTGCTTTCAGGGTTCCAAGTTGTCTTAATAACGAGTCCTGCATAAACCCCGGGCTGGGGAGCCAGCCAGGGCCCAGCAGCACCCAGCTCATGCGCTCTACTCACCCCACAGAGGACCACGGAGGCCCCAGCACGCTCTGTCCGCGGGGCAAGACACCAGAAACAGCCACCGTTCAGGGTTCTGCCACCCGCCCCGCTGCCGTAATTACCAGTGATCTGAATTCTCATTGGTTGGAAAGGTGACCCCACAGCTCTGCTGCCTTAATTACCTGCTGGGATCTGAAATTGCATTGGTTGGAAAGGGGATCTCACTGCTCAAGCACTCCCTGCTGCCTCCTTGCAAAACACATAAAAAATCCGAAATCCCTCTTAAAGAACGTTTACTATAACCTCAAAACAAGACCCATCCCGAGACCAGGGAAGATACACACGCACATCTGACACCTGGTGGACGTCAGTGACCGACGCCACTTCTTCCGTGTGGCTTGTGAAGCAGGAGACCTGAAACGGTGACTCAGGCTGTGGTCTGAATAGGGGTCTTCCAAGCAACTAGGCAACCAGGACGTACACCCCAAAACCCAAGTCCCCGCACTCATGTACCTGGAAGAAATGCTGCGTGGCCATCGATACCAGTTGTGAACCAAGACCGATCTGTGTCCTGTGGCCCTCACAACGTCCTTACACACCTGGAACCAGCACAGGCCCCCACGGCACCCTGCTCGCCTCCAATGGGGCTCTCTCCTGCCAAGGGGGATGGCTCTGAAGTCCGTTGAGATTTCCAAAGCTCTACAAAGTCGTCCTTCCTCCTGCTTGTTCAGAAGGCCTAAAGCCCTGAAGACACCAGTGAGAATTGACCTAGCCTCTTAAGGCAGCTCAAACACCTACACACAGGAACGCTGGACCTCTCTGCCCTCGAGAGCAGCCGATAACACACTGGGCTAAGCAGAAGGCACAGATGTCACATCCAGAAGGCAGTGGCGCTCACGTTTGCATTCCAGGGGCCGCCCATGTGAGTCCCTCCAAGGCTTCCAACTCCCACTTGATTGTTTTCACCGTATCTCTATAACATCAGAGACATTATATCTCATGATATCTATGAGATCATCTCTACTTTCATGAGCATATACGCTCCCTGACTTACCATGGGATGAAACTGTTCCAATAAACCCAGCGTAAGCTGAAAATATCCTAAATAGAAAGTGCATTTGACATAATAGTTTCAACTTACAACGGGTTCATCCAGAGGCAACCCATTTTGGGCCAAACAATTCATTGAGTGTGACTAGTTCACACCATCACAAGGTTGAAAAAAAAAATCACAAACGTAACCATTGTGAGCCAGGGACCATCTGTATTGGGGCTCCTGTCTTCAGAGACAACAGAACCTCTTCTTAGACAAGAATCACAATTTATAATCCTCAAAATGTTAAACTTAGTTTAACAATCTAGAGCCAAAGTAGGCCCACAAGGCCGTTTGTGCCATTCACTAAGACACACGACTCTAATAACCCTCACCACAGCCACTCAGGGTGGGTCCCAGAGGCGGCTCATGCTTGTGTCTACGGACACTAACAAAACCACAATCAGAGTACACAGGTGCAGTCAAGTCATATGACTTCTCCACTAGCATACACACAAATGTTCATCAGCAAATCTGATCTTTGCTTTACCTCCCTCCCATGACCTAAGAAAGAGTCCACCCCACACACACACCCCACTTCAATAACATAATTAGTACTTCCATTCAATTCTGGACATTCGGAATAGACCTAAGGGGTGATTAAATCTCTCCTCCCTTAGAGGATGAAGGATTTTGCATAACACAAGCCAATATATAAAAGATCTTGTATAGAAACAGACTTTCAAGTGGTCCTCATTATAGTGACTCAACTAATATACAAAGGACCCAACAGACAGCACAGTGTATATTAGAAGAATGATTAACTTGTTCCCCTCAAAATCCTAGTATCTACACAGAAAAAATACCCTATACACATTTTATCATTCTTTACCAGTATAGTCATACGAAGGAGTATCACAAAAGCAAAAGAACACATTTGGTTTGACTCACAGTTCTAAATTTAATATAAAATTGCTAAAACCACCAAGACAAACATGAGTATGAAATATTTAACGATCTTCACCTAAATTCAAGTCACCATTCAATCACCAGTACCTCTGCTCTCCTTATGGGAACTTTCCAAAAGTAAATTCTGGAATTAACAGGACAAATTTTTCTGGTGATAGAAATTAGAAAGAAATTGCTTGAAGGTGGTTCCTTGGCTGTCAAACTTTTTCTCAATAATATTTTGTAAAATAAAAGCATCAAACAGATCTTTACGTTAACTTACAATCTATCAAGCAATACTGGAGCAAGTTTTAAATATCAGCCATTCTGTCAGGGCTAACATTAAATCAGCATCAGTCTCATGTCTTGCAGCATCCACAGCTCATCTTCTCAAAACCACTTAAGATTTCATAAGTAACTCAATTAAACAATGTAAGTCATCTCCTTGATCTTTGACATGAAGAGGTAATTTCCCCCCAAAATAGTACCTCTTTCCTTGATATGATTTAATCTGTGGTTAGAGTATTTAACAGGATTTCTTTCCTTCTTAGAAAATAAAATATACACCTTTCCAGTATGAAAAACTCTAACTGATAATGCTATAGCTTAAACAGGTCAAAAGCATTTTTTTTTTTAAGTTAAAAAAAGAACCTAACTGTATCTTTGGACCTTATGTGAGGTAGTGTCCAGGGTCACTGGGACCCCTGCTTGGCCAGTGTAGCTGGGTACTAATTAAAGACAGAAACCCAAGCGTTCACTCAAAGCCCCTTCCCAGCTGTTCATCCTAGTGGAAGAAGCCATGGGTACAAATGAATGCGGCATTCCAAGGAGGGCTTTGGGGACAGGCTGCTTGAGAACATCAAAGTGGCTCACGTCCCCCGAGTATAAAGCCAGTTACTGCTCTCACCTTCCATCCACAGCAGCCAAGGACTGGAATCACCTGAGTGCCTGTCAACAGGGGATGAAGGGAACGTGGCCCGAACATACACAGGAGCAATACTCCACCACACAGCGGAGAGCCCTGTCATCCGTGGCAGCATGGATGGAGCTGGAGGACATTACATGAAGCAAACGAGCCAAGCAAGGAAAAGTCGCATGTTCTCACTCATAAGCAGGAGCTGAGAGCAGATCTCATGGAGGCCAAGAGTAAGTAGTCAACAGGGCCCAGCAGAGCCCACTCATAAGCAGGATGGGCAGAGGCTGGTGACGGGCACAGACACACAGCCTAATGGGAACACGAGACCTACTATTGATAAATCAGCAGGGGGATGACAGTGGCTCATCTACTGTGTATTTCAAAACAGCTAGGAGAGAATAACTTGAACATAACCAGCACAAGGAAAAAAAACTATTTAAAGCAAAAGACATCCCAAGTACACAGATTTCATCAATATAGGGGTGAATCAAGGTATCACATGCACTCTGAAAATATGTACATATATTATGTATCAACAGAAACAAAAACCAATGACAGAACCATTTGCGAAGCATGTGCAGAAGAATGGGAAGCCTGACATGGTGTGGCTGTGTGTCCCCACCCAAATCTCATGCTGAACTCTAACCCTGTGTTGGAGGTGGGCCCTGGTGGGAGGTTATTGACTCATGGGGGTGGTTTCTAATGGTTTAGCACAATCCCCCAAGTGCTGTCCTCATGATAGTTCTGAGATCTGGTTGTTTGGAGGTGCATGGCACCTTCCCCTTCACTCTCTCTCCCCTTCCAGCCATGTGAAGACATGCCGACCTCCCCTTCACCTTCCACTCTGATTGTAAGTTTCCCCAGATGTAGAAGCCTGTACAACCCACAGAACTGTATGCCAATTAAATCTTTTTTTCCTTATTACCCAGCCTTAGTTCTTTACAGCACTGGAAGAACAGTACAGTCCTCAGGACCAGCAATGTTTTCCTTCTACCCAGTGGCCAACAAGGTCCCACACCCTAGCTGGTTTTCCAAAGCCTTTGCCAGAATGCTGAGGCTGTTTTGGGGATACTAACTTTCCCCATCTCTGGCAAACCAGATGGGGCATCCTATTTGCCTCTTACCACCTTTCTCAGAGAAACCCCACCTCTGAAACAGCCTCCACCAGGGGCCTCCTTCAGCAGCAGCAAAGCTGAGTGTTCCTTGCACTTCCCTTCTTCTGAACAAGTAAACATCTTAAGCTTGTTTTTCCATCTTCCCAGCTCATTGAAAAAAAAAATATCTTTTGCTTTCTATTTTCCTAACACACACACAAGGAAGAGAAGTGATGTGAGGGCAGGGGCTCTTGTTTTCCTGGATCTGAGCCTGGCCCTCAAACACTAGCTGAATTCATACTAACACGATATCCAGAGGCAGAAATGCAAATATCCACATGACTTCAAATATCCTAAGGATCTAACAGGCCGAGTGGCCCATGTAACTATGGTGTGCTGGGCCATTCAACTGGTGTCCAAATCCCTGTCCAAGTGAGCTCTTTAATTTCGAGAGTTTTCAGACAGCTGTTTTTTTTGTTGTTGTTGTTTTGTTTTTATTAAAGGGATATGTCACAGTTATAATCAAGAATATCCCAGGCCAAGTGTGTTGGTTCGTGCCTGTAATCCCAGCACTTTGGGATGCCAAGGTGGGTGAATCACCTGAGATCAGGAGCTCAAGAACAGCCTGGCCAACATGTTGAAACCCGGTCTCAATACAATACTAATACAAAAATGAACCAGCCATGGTGGCAGCCACTTATAATCCCAGCTATTCAGGAGGCTGAGGCAGGAGAATGGCGTGAACCAAGAGGTGAGGCTACAGTGAGCCAAGATCGTGCCACTGCATTCCAGCCTGGGCAACACAGCAAGACTGTCTCAAAAAAATAAAAATAAACCAATACTCCCAGTTAGTTCTTCACCAATGTCAGATACATCAGTTTAAAGAAAAATATGAAAGCATGTTTTTAAATTTCAGTGTTTAATTTAACCATATCTTTTAAGAAGATATGAAGACAGAAGTTCCCCAAGGATCAGGGGAGAAAAAAGCAGTTAAGAAAATCTTAAAACCTCAGGAGGAAAACAAGTATGGGTTAAGACCTCAAGGCAAAACTTTTTCTTTGCACTTTGATTTCAAAAGAACAGAGATGCCCAAAATATGAACTCTCCCATCTGCACTTTATATTCCTCTATGTCCTTAGAAAGGCTGGAGATGGGATCCCAGGTTCCAAAGTGCCTGGCCATGGCTCACATCAGGCGGCATCTTTCACAGACATTTACTCCCCTGACTGTGCCTAGAGAGCTCTGTAGCCCAATTTACAAAATAAAGGTCATAATTTACTCACGTTCATCACTTTGAGCAGAGTCTGAAGAAATGAGACAAATATTGACACTCCACAGAAGCAAGTACTCTCTTCCGAAAAGTCAAGTGTCAGGTTCCCATGAGCCAGGCAGCTTGCTTACAGAAAGCACTGGCTGACTTGCTGGTTTAATGTTAAATGCATTTAAAATGTTAAGTGATAGGCCGGGCGCGGTGGCTCAAGCCTGTAATCCCAGCACTTTGGAAGGCCGAGACGGGCGGATCACGAGGTCAGGAGATCGAGACCATCCTGGCTAAAACGGTGAAACCCCGTCTCTACTAAAAAAAGTAATAGCTGGGCGAGGTGGCGGGCGCCTTTAGTCTCAGCTACTCGGGAGGCTGAGGCAGGAGAATGGCGTAAACCCGGGAGGCGGAGCTTGCAGTGAGCTGAGATCCGGACACTGCACTCCAGTCTGGGCGACAGAGGAAGACACCGCCTCAAAAAAAAAAAAAAAAAAAAAAA
>NW_022304263.1:2873-4831 GCF_002776525.5 Piliocolobus tephrosceles | reverse complement strand
AGGCGACAGAGCAAGAAACCGCCTCAAAAAAAAAAAAAAAAAAAAAATGTTAAGTGATCAAACCGCCCTCCCAGTGGGTGTGCGCGTTGAGCTGGCTGCAGCAGTGATGCAGACCACGTTCTTGCCTTTGGTTTTGCTTCAAGCAGAGCACCCCACACCCAGGAAGAGGCCAAAGGACCGCAACGAGGTCTAGGACAGATCTAAGGAGAGCTGTAGGCTGACTGCCTCATCTGCAAATAGTCTCATTTCAGAGGAAATCACTGAACAGAGTTCATAACACGTAAATTTTTAAAATTCATATTTCTAATTTCATCCCATTAGAACTTTTGAACCTCCGCCTCCCACCTAGAGAACGTCAGCTCAAGCCGATCACAGCGCAGTGCGATTTTCTATAAATAATGTGCACGCCTGCATCTGAGCTGAGATGCGAAATGTCTGGAATGTGCCTGTCAGGCCCAGGAGGAACTGCAGCAAATGTGGGGACACAAGCCGCTAAGGAATCGGATTTGCAGGAAACTGGAGGCAACTAAAACTAGTTCCACTGGTGTTTCTTGGTAAGGTTTGACCAGGCAAACTGGTATCACTGTTGCTAATTCATGGTCATTGGGATGGGGACTTAACAGTAAGTAATTAGAGCAATTACAGAATTTGCTACTCAATTACAATGGCACAGATTCCTGAGAATGGAAGAACTGTTGCCCAGGAATAGAGTTCAAGAGGTCCTCCCCATGCTCTGGGAAACATGGCATTTCCACACATCCGTGCTTTGGTCCCTGGCCACCACCATCCTGATCTCAGCCATCTGATGGCATCAGTCTCCAAAGCTGGAAACACCTGACCTCTTGTCACCCTCCCATCTGCCCTGCCTTCCTCCAGTCCGGGATATTCAGGGATGCCCACATACAGGACAGGAAACCAGGGTTATCCCAAACCGTGCCTGCATTCAAAGTCCTCCACGGCAGCACAAACACTGATGACCAATACTCCCAGAACCTTCCACCTCAAAATGGGAGCACATCTGGATTCAAGCTGACAATGCTGCATTCTCTTTGCCATGTACACATGGAGGCATGTCAGATTCCACCTAAAGGTATCAGGTTCCACGCTGGTCAGGAGCCCAAACCTAGTCATTCTGCATGATCTCAATTCACCATCCACAGAGAAGCCTGCAATTTTCCTCTGGTGCACGGTGTGGATGGTGGATGTTGGATGCATTTCCCCTGAAGACTCGGAGACAGGAGCCTGGCCAAGGAGGCCAGTCACCCCAGCCCCTGCAAGGCCCGGACGTGCCCCTCTGCTGTCTGCACACAGTACCCAAGTCTAGCAGTGCTGGCTCAGTGGTGGGATCCACCTGAACCTGCAGAGGACCCAGGGCATTGGAACCCTGCAGCCTGGCTGCAGCCAGAGGCCTAAGGGATCCCCACGAGGCTCTCCAGCCTAGGTGCCCTCACCACAGGCAGAGCCATGCAAGAGAACTGCCTGCTGAACTGGAAACATCCCAATCTGCTCAGCCAACACGGAAAGACAACAGCCACCTACAGCTGCTGAGCCCCGAAGCGTGGCCACTGGGCCTGAAGGGCTGAATCTGGAATTTAATCTGTGAAGTTCTTTTCAAATGTGTTTAGCTATGTAATCAAATCTTTATTCTAATTGAATTTAGAAGAGCCTCTGGCTATGGGCTCCCTTGTCGGGCATCACAGTCCCAGGGAGTAAGAATGGGAGGGAGAGGCCTAGAGCCTCTCTGCATACTCCACGCTAATTCAACATGTCATCTTAAGGAAAGGCACTCCAGCAGGAAAGGTGTGCACGGGAAGAACTGGGTTGGCCCTGACACAAGCATGACCCCCCGGCATCACAGCTGCCTCAGCCAACAGGCAAAAGACAATGATGCCCACCTGGACAGGCCACCGGATGTGATGACGCACCCCAAGCCCTGGTCCCACAGCAGCCAGAGACCA
>NW_022304263.1:0-2863 GCF_002776525.5 Piliocolobus tephrosceles | reverse complement strand
GAAACACAAGCCCTGGTCCCACAGCAGCCAGAGACCACCCGCTGCTCATCCTGGGTGAAACAGGCAGAACTACCCGAGCCCTCAAAAGCAGGAAGAATTAAGGAGGCGATTCCCACGACACACGACACTCCTCAGAGACAGACACCAGCTTCGCTGTGAAAGTGCAGAGGACGGTGCAGTCCCTGGGCGGGCTGCTTCTTCCAACGATCGGGAAGAAACCAGATCCATTTCCTTGTAGGAGAATCATTTGTACCGTGATTAGACAGAAGACAGAAGGTGGCTGATGTTATCAAATCATCAAGCACCTCACGGCTGCTTCTCCAAGGCAGGCCTGGAAACTTGCAGCCACCTGCGTAGGGGCCGCAGTGTTTACAATGGAGATACGGGTGACTGAGGTCTGGCTTCCTCAGGGAAGCTAAAGTTGAACTTTCACCACTAAGGAATCGGTCATTTACAGTCACTCACCCTCAATGCAGAAGAGGGCTCAAGACACTGCACCAGACCTCAACACTCAGGGTTAGGGTCAGGGTCAAATTCACAAGTTTTACAAAATGTATTTACCTGGGATGCCAGAAGAGATGTGGCTTCACACCCCGTCACCTCCACGGTTTGCTTAGCCCCTTCACCAGTGGATCTCACCAACAGATGACACATCCACGCCTCATCCATGGCAGCACAGAAAACCACTTGGAAGACAGCCACTCCCACCAAGCTTCCTGACTTTGGTGTTTAAAATCTGCATCATTTAAAATCTGCATCTCATACGTGAGATTACACTCCTCTGAACAACGACATTGCCACTGTCATTTCACCCAAAAGGGCTTTAGGAAATGACACGCAGTCCAGACACCAGAGGTCGCCGGCTGCCTTACTCTAGCCTAATTCCTTTGTGCCTGTGTGGAGGCTTCACAGATACAGCCCATTAATGACCGGATGAGAAGCTCAGGGCATAGACGAACTCAGTGCTGAATTTTTCCATTTATCACCCTTTTGTTTTGTCCAGAAGACAGCTGAGAAAGGCTGGGGCAGATCATCTCCTCAAGTGTAATGACTCCAGCCACTTCTCTTCACCCCAGGTCACCCCTCAGTCACACGCTTTTGAGAAACCAAAGCAATTCTGTTCCCTTCACTCTGGGTTCCAAGCACTGAATTCCTCCGTTTTATCAATTAGATTATCAAGCAGCCGTTTGTAATCTGGACTGCAATCTGATACGAAATTTAAAGCTAATTTAAGTTGCTGTAATAGCTCCTATTTACATTATAGATAAGGCATGAATGAAAGCTTTATTCTGTTCACAGGACCAACTTTGTAAACAAGCCAATTATTCAAGCAATGATTGTTTTCAGTTAGATGCAAATTACTTTGCTCATAAAAGATTTTCCAGTAGGAATTTTTAAATCCATGGTCTGTCTTTCCTGAGCCTGTCTCTGCACCTTCCCCTGAGTGCACAGCAGGACTTCCCAGGGCATCCCATCAGCAGGCCCACTGAAGAGAATAAGCCTGCAGCCCCCAGCCCAGGAATCAAGTCCGAGCCCCAGAAGCCCCTAGTCCAGCCAGGGCTTCTTCACCAGCACAGCACCCAGAGGTCTTCCAGGTTTAATGCCACGTGTGCGTGGAAAGTAGAGTGCTGGAAGAAACACAGCAGACATTCAACAATGCAAATTCCCCCCGGAACAGCCCAGCAACCCTCTGTACCTTCCCCCAAAGTACCCATGCCAGGCAGGCGTAGAGTCTAATGGGGGTGCCTAGGAATCAGCATTTAACACGATTCTGATGAATAAAAACGTTTGAGAGGTAGGTCAGCAAGAGGCTGCCGTGGCCTCCACTCATTTGCAGGCTCTGAAGAGACACAGATTCAGGTAACAGGCCAGACAGGACAGGACAAGGATGGGGAGGTGGAGGACAAATTCCATGGACCACCAACCACCCCGCCATCCCCACTGAGACTCCGCGATTTAAGGAGAGGCAAAGCCAGGGAGAAAAGATGCCCACACCACACGAGGGACTGAGATTTCACCTAAAGCACGCAGCGTGTGGCTGAGGGCTAAGGTTGGGCAAGCCAGGAGCACAGAACGGGGTTCACAGGCCGGGGGGTGTCCCCCACACCCAGACCCCGTGCAGACCTCCCAAGCTCTGCCTCTGTCTGCTGCCTGGTTTATTTCCTTCCCCCTTTCTACTGTGTTGGTTTCTCAGCCGCCACCCACCACCACACACCCCTCTCTACAAGCTTGGTGGACTCAAAAGAGCGGGGGCGGGTAAGCTCTGGGGCCAACATCCTGCCTGAGACATTAGTTCCAACCCACCCAGCTGTGATGTGAGCCCCCGAGATTTCTCAAATGTGAGATGGGAAGGTGACTGAACCCACTCACCAGGACGGCTGTGCAGACTGAGATTACATATAGCCACACCTCGGCGTCCAGCACACGTAGGACCCCAGTCGTGTTGCACCTGATGGGAATTTCTCTATGCCCCCTCTGCTACCAGAGCCAACTCCCAGCAGTAGCTGTGGAGGGTGCATCCTCTATTCTCATTCCACTCACCTCCCATGGCTCCACGCAGTGACCTGCCACGCAGCGGCCACCAGCAAATCCGGCCCCACTGGATAACCGACCACCAGCTCCCCCTCACTTTGGGGCGTCTTCCACTTGCAGTTCCGAAGCAGGCCGAGAAACCGCCCTCAAGGGCTGTCACCTGTTCCTTATTGCATGTAATGACCTGCCACGCAGGACCACCAGCAAACCCAGCTCCATCATCCAGGCTCCTATGGATAACCGAACTCCCACGTCCCACCTTGGAGCGTCTTCCACTTGCGGTTCTGAAGGGGGCTGAGAAACCGCTCTCAAGGGCACTCATCTGTTTCTT
>NW_022304262.1:785-1394 GCF_002776525.5 Piliocolobus tephrosceles | reverse complement strand
TACACATTTACTCATTTTATCCATTTTAACTTTTTATTTTTTTTTTTAAAGTGTTTATGTTTACACAGCAGATGTTTACATTTTTTTTTTTTATTTTTCTTATAATGAAAAATTTTATTTTTATATAACATTATTTTTTTTAATATATTACGTATATATTTATACAAAACTCTTTTCTATAGAACAAAAAAAAAAAAAAAAAAAGTAGAAAATGTACCATCACTTTTTTGTTAAGTTCTGTTAGTTTTTTTTAAGTTGCAAGTACGTTACGTTGTTATTATGTTATATTGCGAGTGTGTTTTTCCGCTCGTTTTGATTAGTTTAATGCTTTTTTTTTTTTTATATAAATTAGTTTAGTTAATTAACATTGACTGCAAATACATAAGCAAATTTATAAATAAATGTTACTTTACAACAATAAACGGGCAGAAAAAATGGGAGAAAAAAAAAAAAAAAAAAAAATTACCAACGTTAATACATTGTTTATATGTGCCATGTTTACACATATATAAGCGTACATAAATAAATATTTTATATACTTAAATTATTATATTTGATAAAGAAAAAAAAAAATAAAAAATATATATTTTTAACATATAGCCTTTAAAA
>NW_022304262.1:0-685 GCF_002776525.5 Piliocolobus tephrosceles | reverse complement strand
TTTTTTTTTACATTTTTATATAATAATCATACCAATAAATTAAAACTTTTTTCCTTTCCTTTTGCATCATTATTATCACTACATGAACAAAATTAAAACATCGCTAAGTGTAGGATAAGAAAATGTATGTACATAAATAAATGCATGTATGTATACATAAGTATATGTATAAATAAGAACATATTGTTTGTACTAAAGCCAATGTTTGAATCCACTACTTAACAAAAAAAGATAAAAATAAAAATAAAAGTAAAAATAAAAGCATAAAAACTTGACTGAATATATATACATTTATGTATGTGTTTATCGTCGTAAATAAAGTTCCATTTTTCATTGTTACTTTTTTGTGTATATAAAATTTTATTTGCAGTAATGAAATTGTAATATAAATAAAAAGTGTCATAATTTTTGTATATATGTACATGCATAAATACGCATCATATACAAATGTATATGTTTATACTTTTTTCGTTTCCATAACATACGTTTAACCAACTTTAATAACCAGCTATAGGTAATGGGATGTGACAACAACATAACATGCGGGAACATACATATATATATATATATATTTTATGGATATAAATAAAGCAAAATAAAAAAAATATATATAAAAAGGTTACATTATGTTAGTACATATACTCCCGTGTACAAGTGTATATATATATATATATATATATATATA
>NW_022304259.1:0-12018 GCF_002776525.5 Piliocolobus tephrosceles | reverse complement strand
TTTATTTTTTTATTTTTTATTTTTTTTTGAGATGGAGTCTCGCTCTGTCGCCCAGGCTGGAGTGCAGCGGCACAATCTCGGCTCACTGCAAGCTCCACCTCCCGGTTTCACGCCATTCTCCTGCCTCAGCCTCCCAAGTAACTGGGACTACAGGTGCCCGCCACCATGCCTGGCTAATTTTTTATATTTTTAGTAGAGACGGGGTTTCACTGTGTTAGCCAGGATGGTCTTGATCTCCTGACCTCATGATCCGCCTGCCTTGGCCCCCCAAAGTGCTGGGATTACAGGCATGAACCACTGCACCTGGCCTGAACTGGGCTCCTTTCTGAGAGTGAGGAGGAGAGCCAGGCGCAGTGGCTCACCCCTGTCATCCCAGCACATTTGGAGGCTGAAGTGGGAGGATCACTTGAGGCTATGAATTCAAGACCAGCTTGGAGAACATAGTGAGACCCCGTCTCAAATATACAAAAAATACAAAAATTAGCCAGTCATGGTGGTGTGTTCCTGTAGTCCTAGCCACACTCAGGAGGCTGAGGTGAGAGGATTGCTTGAACCTGGGAGGTGGAGGCTGCAGTGAGCCGTGATTGCACCACTGCACTCAAGCCTGGGTGACAGAGCAAGACCCTGTCTCAAAAAAATTAAAAAAAATTAAAAAAAAAATGTAAAAGTTCAGAAAGAAATAATTGCACTTGAAAATGAGCAGTAGCAAAAGGTCGAATCACAGGTGACATTGTTACGAGATGAGAGGGAATGAGGAGTGGAATTTATGTAAACGGTGAAGCACGCTGGGAAGCAGTGTTATGAAGGAATCAAACGCTGCAGCCTGACGACTCCACGTGTGCCTCAAAGAGTTCAGAAAGTGACACAGGGTTGGAAACTGCGACATCGATAGGTCAGAGTCACAGGGCCGTGATTACGGATGGAAGGTGCAAAGCACCGAGGACCAAAGGCGGCTGAGGGAGAGATGACTGGGCGTTAACGTGCCCCGGAGAAGGAGCCAACGTGGCTTTTGAAGTGGTCTGGCTGCCTGACTAGCCCAGAGGTCCCGCTGCCAACGAACTCGCAACACAGAACAGAGGAACGTGTGAACTGACACCACGGGACAGCATCCCACCTGTGGCAACTCCACAGAACAAACCCACCTGAACAAAACAAACCCACCTGCCTTCTTCAATAAATACATTTCAAGGACCCACAGAGATGGAGGGAGGCCCCACGGCCCAGGTCAGTAGGACCCAAATGTGGGTGATTGTTTGATGAAGGCACAGAGGAATTCAGGGCAGAATGGAATCTTTTCGACGAGGCTGGAATAATTGGAAGCCTCTGTGCAAAAAAATGAACCTCAACTTGGCTCACATCTGAAACAAAAGCAATCAAAATGGACCACAGACCCAGCTGTGACTGCCCCCCAGTGTCTTGGCCTCTGCCCCAGAACACATCCCTGGAGACTGATGGTCCCAGCAGCAACGAGAACCCACGCAGGACCACCGGCCACTGCTTCGGGTCCAGTTTCACCTCTCCCTCTACCACCTCCTCATCCCACTCTCAGGCTCAGGGAGGTGCAGAGACTGGCTGGTTGCACAAGACGTCAGAGCATGCAGGTCGTTACACCAGGTCCACCCACACAGAAACACATTCACTCACATGCATGCTCACACATACATGCACTAACCTTACACACCCACATACATGCACTCACACATATACATGCTCACTCACACACGCTCACTCACATGTGCTCACACTCATGCAAGTTCACACACCCACGTACATGTACTCACACACACCCCCCCATACACTCACATACCTGCACTCACACATTCACGCAATCACATATGCTCACACACATACACTCCCACATGCTCACACACAGTCTCACACTGACAAACATGCACTCTTGCACACACCCATATGCACTCACGCCTACTACAGTGATATGCCTGTATGTGCACACATGTTCATACACTCACAGGCACACTTGCCTGTCCTCACACACATGCTCATATACATGCACACACGACACACACGCACACACGGCTGAGCGGGCCCAGAACTCAAGGCTGCCCAGGTCCCAGGCCTGTCTGCACCCGGGTTTGAGGTTCCTGCCGGCTGGCAGTGCTGCCCAGCACAGCCCTGTGGTCAGCCACGCAGGTGGGGCCAGAGGCAGGGATGTGGTGCTGCTGGGAAGGGTGGCCCCTCCCGAGCAGGTGCTCCAGGCCCACTGCGTCCCCTCTGCCTGGCAGGCTCACCGGTTGATCTCAGACTTGCAGGTCAGCTTGAAGCTGTATTCCTCGGCCTTGGTGGGCTGGAAGATCACATCGAACTGCAGCGTTTCCAGGGGCAGGATGGTCCCAAACCCATCGTTGGGCTGCACGTCCACAAACTGGAAATGGAAGAGTGCTCTGAGGCAATGTCACGGGGAGACCACGTGGACACATGTGCAGCAGGGCTGTGAGTGTGAGAGTGCGTGTGAGAGATTAGTGTGATCGTGTGTGTAAGAGATTAGTGTGATCGTGAGCGAGCGTGAGTGTAAGAGATAGTGTGATTGTGTGTGTGAGTGAAAGATTAGTGTGATCATGTGAGCGTGTGTCAGTGCAAGAGATTAGTGTGGTCGTGTGAGCAAGTGTGTGTGAATGTAAGACATTAGTGTGATCATGTGTGAGCGAGCGTAAGAAATTTGTGTGTGAGCCATTGTGACTGTGAGAGTAAGACAGTGTGATCATGTGTGAGCGAGTGTGAGCATGAGATTAGTGTGATTGTGTGTGAGCATCAGTGCAAGAGTCAGAGATTAGTGTGACCGTATATGTGTGTGAGAGTAAGAGATTAGTGTGATTGTGTGAGCATAAGAGATAAGTGTGATCATGTGTGAGATTAGTGTGACCGTGTAAGCGAGTGTGAGATTAGTGTGATCATGTGTGAGCGAGTGTGTGAGTGTAAGAGTGATTGTGTAAGCAAGTATGAGTGTAAGAGTGTGAACGTGTGTGAAAGTGTGGCTGTGTGTAAGAAGTGTGTGTGTAAGAGATTGGTGTGACCGTGTGAGAGTGTGGTGGTATGAATGTCAGCAAGTGAGTGTGAGCACATGTGTATGAGTGCATGAGCGATTGTGAGCATGTGCATGTGTGTGTGAGACAGACGGGGGGAGGAGAGGACGGTGGTGGTGGTAGCAGGGCAGCCCAGGGAAAGGTGAGGGGTGCCCAGGTTTGGGCCTCGTCCTAGCTACCTTGTGTGGCCCCAGCAGGGGAAAGTTCCAGAAGGAAGAGCAGAGAGAGGGATCTGGAGGGCAGGACGTGCATGGGACCGAGGGTAGGGTTGCAGCTGACAGGCAGAAGTTGGGCTGCACATCCAGGGCTGGTGTGCAGGGTGGGGAGGTCCAGGTGTGGGGGGTGCAGCTGAGAGACGGAAGTTGGGCCACACGCCCATGCGTGGGCACCCTGGAGCAGTGGCCACTGCATCCTGTCCCCAGGGCTTCGCGGCCTCACCCCTCTTGCCTCAGGCCTGGCCGCAGGAGGTACCTTGGGAAGCTTGACGAACCCAAACTCCTGGGGCAGGAGTGAGTGGTTGTGGAGGCTGATTTCTGTCCTGATGGCCTCGTAGATGGTGCAGTAGCCAAAATCCACCTCCGAGGGACTGAGCTCCAGGTCCGAGGTGGTGACAATGGCATGCACGGTGAATTCCACTGGCTTGTTCTGAGGCACAAAGGGCGCAGTCGCTCTCGCAGCTGCTTGGAGACTTACCAAGTGCTCCCCAAACTCTGAGGCGCGACCACTGCTGCTGCCTTGTGGCCACGGTCCACGGTTTCCAGTACACAATAAGGCCATCTTTTAATAAAACCCACTTCCCTGTGACCACTCCCTGACATGGGGGTGGGTGGCAGCTGAGAGCCAGCTGCAGGTGGAGTGGGGTGCATGTGTCCCTGTGTGTGGCACACATGGGCGCATAGACGTGTGCAGCTGTGTGGGCACCCCTCATGTGTGCACATGCAGGTGCGGGTGCCTGGGACACAGCCCTGCTGGCTTGGGCAGGCCTTGGAGGCCTCTCTCTGGCTCATGAGCACCCTCCCAGCAGGCAAGGCCCTCTGGCCGCTAGATGCCTCACTGGAAGGCAAGTGAGGATGGGCCCTTTTGGGGGCCCTTGCCTGGCCTCCCAGGAAAGCCACTGTTCCCCAGGAGCGCCCAGCATCCCTGGGAAGTGCCCCAACACAGACCTGGTCAGCCACCCATATGGTCATCGGGGCCTCCAGGACTCGGGTCTCCTTGTCAAAATACCTGCCCGCATCCTCCGGGAGGGAGTGTCTGAAAGAGGCAGACGAGGCGAATGTGCTTTCCTCCTTCCATTTTGTGAAATGACAGGAAGACCCACTGTCAGTGGTGCTTCTACATCTTTGAGAGGTGCGGCATCTCCGAAACATTGGTGCTGGGATACGCCTCGTGCCGACCTCCCGCTCTCGCACAGAACCTGCCAGCACGTGGCCCCCGTGGGCCCGCGAGGGCTCTGGCATGTCTGAGTCTAAGTAGCCAGTCACTCCCAGGAGCAACACAACTGACTGTGGCTCAAAAGCTGTGTTTAAATAAACAGAAAAAAATTCAATAGCCAAGTTTCAAATTAATATGGAGTTTGTATCATAAAGGAATCTTAAAAAGTCCTTTGAAAATGCATTTTCACTTTAATCAGAGTTTGATCTCTGATTACATAAGTTAGTGTTGTTATAGAAATATCAGAAAAAGTACAAATAAGAAAGAAAAACATCAGCTTCCCTGTGACAGGTGGCCGGCAAGGGCAAGTCCAGGAAACAGTCGATTTAAAGCTCATCTCCACCCTGTTCCCCTCCAAGTCCCGCCAGGTTGTGCCTGCTGCGCCCACCTCCCTCACCAAGCTCCACTGAGCATCCTTTGTCTGGACCTCAGTCCTGGCCCGGATGCTGAGGGCAGCTCTGGGGACCTGGGATCAGACATAGGACGTCCAGCCTCCAAAGCACAAAAAACGCTGAAATGCAGAAACCAAAGTCCACCTGGCAAAAGCAGAGACCAGGGGATGAACCCAGGAGGCCTGGAAAGAGCCTTGGATTGGAGAGGACAAGGGATGACTAGGTGACAGGGACACCCTCAAGATACAGGCAAAGGAGCAAATGTCAGGCGTGCACGGATCTCAAAGCAGAACCCCAGGGAGTTACGAGAAAGAGATGAAGACAGGGAAGACAGTGTGGGAGTGCACAGACAGCAGGGTGCCCGCAACAAGCCAGAGCCGTATCCTGGGCCACCTTATCCCAGCAGGCAGCAGACCCTCAGTGGCAGTGAGAGCCGCAGGCCGTGCTTGGGGGACGCACAGCCTCCCGATCTTTTCAACGAGGCTGGAATAACTGGAAACCTCTGTACAAAAAAATGAACTTCAACTTGGCTCACATCTTAAACAAAAGCAACCAAAAGGGACCACCGACCCAGCTGTGACTGCCCCCCAGTGTCATGGCCTCTGCCCCAGAACACATCCCTGAGGGGTGATGATCCCGGCAGCAATGAGATCAGAGGAGTGGCCAGTGGAGAGGGCGCCTCGGAGCCCACATCCTCCCACGTCCTCCTGCCCTGGCCCTGGCATCCTGGCACCTACCGCGGCAGGAACTTGAGCTGCACAGAGTAGGACGACTGTGCCTGGATGTAGCCTGTCTCAGGCAGGAGCTCCAGGTGGGCCCTCAGCTCCTTGCACACCTCGAACTTCAGGCGCAGGGCAGCTTTCGACCTGTGGGCGCGTCGCAGGGCACTGGGTCAGGTGCCACAGCCGTGACTCTGTGCGTGCTCAATGCCTGGAGTCATTAAAACATTTCTAACACCCAAGCCCCCGACAGGTGCTCAGAGCCCACCCACTCCAAGCATGCACGTGCACCTCGACAATCAGAGTCTTCAAAGCCCTGCTTTGTAAGGGCTGTTTTATCTGAAATGAAATCTGATGAGGGATTCTTAAAAATAACCACATCAAAACGGAAGCATGGTCCTAATGGGCTCTCAGGAACCGGACGCTTTCTGGGAAGAGCACCTGCCAGGCAGCCCCCGGGTGCGGGGCCCTGGAGGGGACACGAGGGGTGGAACCGTCCCTCCAGGGCTCTGCCCGCCTCCTGCCCAGGGCATACCCACATCCTGTAGCTCAAGCACAGGGCACGTGGGGGGCCTGGGACAGCCACAGGCCTCGGTGATGACTGCAGCCTCCAACCCAAGATGCGCCTGAGAAAGCCAAGGTACCCACCAGTCACCTGGGAGGCTGCGTCTGTCTGGTCTCCACCTCCAGCTCCCTCAAGCCAACAGCCTCCTCAGGACCACCGGGAGCCGCCCTGTTCCCACAGTGAAGCCCCCTCCCCTCCCTGTCTTTGAGCCTCTGCTGAACACAGCGGTGCGGCCGCCCCACCACAGCTGCCCCGGGCAGCCCACGACGGGGGACCCGGAGGGTGTAGCAGCGAGAAATCTCTCCCTCCTCCTGTGCTTCCAGGCGACAGTCACCAGCGCTGTGTCAGCCCCGTCTCCGTCCAGCACAGATCTGCCTCTGACCTCTGACCACTACCCAGAGGCCACCCACAGTGCATCTGGGCACGCCGGCCTCTGCACCCCTGCTGCTGGGGCCCCGTGCGAGGTGGGTGCCCGGGTGCTCAGACACCACGCCCTCCCTGTCCGGCAGATGCTGCTCTGTCTTCTGGTTCCCGTGTGGGGCCAGAGTCTATACAAACGAGTACACGGTTACGCTGAGGTACGCACACCCACGGCTGGAGGCCATCCACAGAGCTGAGCCCCGCCCAGCCCACAATGCCTGACAGACACGCCCGGGCCCTTTCTGTCACGTTTCCAAGGCCATAGAGAAGCTGTGGTAGGACGGATGCCGGAGGTGAGCAGACTCCACTGCGGCCACACAACTCACGCAGCCGGATCCCGGGTCACGGCAGACTCCACTGCGGCCACGCTAACTCATGCAGCCGGATCCTGGGTCACCGCAGACTCCACCGCGGCCACACTAACTCATGCAGCCGGATCCCGGGTCACCGCAGGCTTCACTGCGGCCACACTAACACAGCAGCTGGATCCCGGGTCATGGCAGACTCCACTGCGGCCACGCTAACTCACGCAGCTGGATCCCGGGTCACCGCAGGCTGCACATTCCCAGCCCGGGCCGGGCCCACAGGAGTCGGACAGCAGGAGGGCAGGTGCTGCGGGAGCCGTTCCTACCCAGGTCACCGGGCAGGAGGTGCCTGTGCCTGGGGCCGGTGCCTGGGGCCTCGGTATCCGCACAGCCTGCTCCTTGGTGCTGGTGGCACAGGGGATCCGTCATGGAATCCCCGCAGGCCCAGCCTCGCCGTCCCTCTGCGCTTTCCCACCGGCGTGGCTCCTCAGGGCAGGCTGCTTGCTCTGATGTCCGGAGCCCTCGCCAAACCCTGCAAGTGGAGGCTGCCTCCTCCAGGCTCGCCCCGCCTGTGTCCACGAGGGGCTGAGGACTCCGGCCAGGCCGAGGCGGGCAGTGCGTTTCCTGTGGCTGCTGAAAGGACTTCCCCAAGCGTAGGCCCCACACCGAAGAGGCGCGTTCATTCTGTCCACAGCTCGGAGGTCAGAAGCCAAGACAGAGCTGAGGCCGAGGTGCGGGCCGGGCTGTGCCCTGTGCAGCTCTAGGGCACAGGCGTCTTCTCTCCTTTCACAGCCTCTAGAAGCTGCAGCGTCCCCGGGCTCGGGGTGGCCCTTCCTCCATCGTGGAAGCCAACAGTGCGGTGTCTTCAAATCGGCCTGACTCTGACCCTCCTGCCTCCCCGTGACGCCTCCCGTGATGACACTGGCGCCTCCCAGATGACCCTGGATCACCCCCATCAAGGTCCCTCTTCCCAGCCACGGTGCTAAGCACCCCCCTTGCCACACAGGGTGACGTTCAGGGCCTGGACAGCAGCCGTGGCAGCCCCAGGTGCTGTGTCCCCGCTGGCCACCGGGGGGCTCACTGCCTGTGCACAGGCGGGCAGGGGCTCACCCTGTGTGCAAGTCACCCCGTGTGCATGGACGGGCAGGGGCTCACCCTGTGTGCAAGTCACCCCGTGTGCATGGACGGGGGGGGGGCTCGCCGTGTGTGCAAGAGTCACTCCGTGTGCATGGACAGGTGGGGGCTCACCGTGTGTGCACAAGCACGGAGTCCTGGTACAGCCGGTCGTACATACAGATCTTCAGGTCCACGCTGGGCTTTGGCACCCAGACCGGCACGTCGATGGCCACGCCCATGACCCTGAAATGCAGCTGAATATGGACACGTGAGCTCAGCAACAGGAGTTCTTTGGGCAAAGCAGGCGATGTTGGTGAGCACTGACACAGCTCCCAGGAGGAACGTTTCATGGGCTTGAGTTTTCTAACTCTTTGGGATGGCTGTGACGCTTTTCATATCATGTCATTTAAAATGTTCTTTTTTTTGAGATGGAGTCTCATTCTGTCACCCAGGCTGGAGTGCAGTGGTGCAATCTCTGCTCACTGCAACCTCTGCCTCCCGTGTTCAAGCAGTTCTCCTGCCTCAGCCTCCCGAGTAGCTGGGATTACAGGTACCCACCACCATGCCAGGCTAATGTTTGTATTTTTAGTAGAGATGGGGTTTTGTCACGTTGGCCAGGCTGGTCTCGAACTCCTGACCTCAGGGATCCACCCACCTCAGTCTCCACAGGCATCAGCCACTGCGTCCAGCCAAATATTCTTTTTAAATGTTCATCTATTACTAGAACAGAATACTGGATCACCAAGTACCTACCACTCAGCTTCATACTCATTAACATTTAGGTGTTTATAAAAACCTTTCTATGGCCAAGCACAGTGGCTCACACTTGTAATTCCAGCACTTTGGAGGCCAGGCTTGGAGGATTGCTTGAGCCCACAAGTTTGAGACCAGCCTGGGCAGCATGGTGAGACCCCCATCTCTACAAAAAATACAACAATTAGCCAGGCATGGTGATGTGTGCCTGTGGTCCCAACTACGTGGGAGGCTGAGGTGGGAGAATCGCTTGAACCCCAGAGGCAGAGGTTGCAGTGAGCCGAGATAGTGCTTCTCCCCAAGCACTGACTCCTGGGGCCTCAGGAGGTTGGAGGGGATGAGCCAGGTTTTGGGAGGGCCAGCAAGCCCCGGGCTGGGGAAGTGCAGCAGCCCAGCACAAAGCTGCCTAGGCAGTGGTACTGTCCTGGTGCTGTGGGGTGAGCTGAGGACTCTGAACACTTTGGAGGATGCGAGGAGCCACAGCCTGGGACAGGCAACTGCCCGAGCCCATGGTGGTGCAGAGCGGGTGCAGAGGAATTTTTAAGCATAGAAAGTTGTCGCCTGGGGCTGGGCGCGGTGGCTTACACCCATAATCCCAGCACTTTGGGAGGCCGAGGTGGGTGGATCACTTGAGGTCAGGAGATCAAGACCAGCCTGGCCAACATGGCAAAACCCTATCTCTATGAAAAATACAGAAGTTAGCTGGGTGTGGTGGCATGCAGCTATAATCCCAGCTACTCAAGAGGCTGAGGCAAGAGGATCACTTGAGCCCAGGGATTAGAGGCTGAAGTGAGCTGTGATCCTGCCACTGCATTCCAGCCTGGGTGACAGAACGAGATCCTGACTCAAAAAAAAAAAAAAGAAAAAGAAAAAAGAACAATGGCTCTGTGTGTGTGCGTGTGTGCATGGGGGCCCTGTGTGTGTGCGTGTGTACATGTATCTGCGGGGGGCTCTGCGTGTGTGCGTGTGTATACATGCATGTTTTCGCATGGGCATGGGTGTGTGTGCTCATAGAAGCATGTCTGCCTGTGTATGCCAGTGTGCATGTGTGTGTGTTGTAAACTGTGGTGTCAACCATCTGTGCCACCAACTGGCCATCCCTGCATGGGCAAATGGCGACTTTGTGGCCAAGGGCAGCTGCTGCACGAGGCTGTGGAGGCAGCGGCCAGGGCGTGCGTGTGGCATGGCAGCAGGAATACTCACCGCTGGGCACTGGGGGTTCTTAAACATGACCTTGAACCTGGCTTGGACGTTTCCTGGGACGACCGGGGTGAAGATGATGGGCACCTTGATGGAGCTGAAGGGGCCAATTTTCCCCTCTGTTATCTGCACAGCAAGAGATGCCATGGGGTCTGCTAGGCTTCCTGGCTTTCAGGACCCCTTCCCAACCCTCACAATGGTGCGCTGCTGCAAGGATGGAAGGTGGCGGGACCCACGTCCCTGGTGGCCACTTGGCCACAGATGTCCTGGGCCTGGCCCAGCCCTTGGAGGTCTTACTGTTGTGGGATCCCAGCCAGGGGAGTTGGAGGCAGCCTGAACTCCTCCACATCCTCCTCTGCTCATGAGCTCAGGGCCGTGCCCCAGCCAGGGAGGCCATGGCCAGCGTCCACCCCATGTCTCACCCAGTGCCCCATATCCAGGAAACAACCTGTGGGTCCTGCACAGCCCCGGCTTGGGGAGGCGGTGGCCCCATGCCAGCTGGGATTACAAGAGGCCTGGAGGCTGCAAGTGCCCGGTGGACACCGTCCGGCCCATCTCTGGTCAAATGCAAGGGCCACCTGGTGGCGAGGGCCAGTGGGCCGGGGTGCAGCTGGGGCTGGGGGAAGGTGGGCGGTGTCTCGGATCGTGGCAGCTGTTTTAGGGCCTAAGCTGGCTGACCTCGCCCAGCGTGATCTCCGTCTGCTCTTCGCTGGGAGGTATCGCTGTGGTTAATCTCTCCAGCTCTGGAAGAAAAGGAGGATCCAGAGGTGAGGGTTGCCAGGGTGAAGGCGTGTGGCCCAGGGCCCCTCGGGACGTGGTCACCACCTCCAAACCCATATCCTGGGCTCTGTCCTTTCTGGCCATAGTGGCCCCTTGGGGGACCCAGACCCAGAGAGGATGTGCAGCCAGTCCCCATGGTGCCTGGAGGGCTGTGGAAGCCCCTCTCCCAAGGACCTCCATTTTCTCACGACCTGCCAGCCCCAGGGCGAGGGTGTTAGAGGCTGGAGTGGGAAGGACAGATAAGTCCAGAAAATTCTCAAACAGTATCATCTTTTGGGGATGTTTCTTCTCTTACCATGATATCTGGCAACCTAACTTCCCATAGGTAGAGCGTACGTGTTCCCTACAGGTACCTGCTACTGGTGTGTTTGAGTCATCACGTCCCCGTGGCAGGCTCCTGGTTTCCATCTGCCGCTGGGTTCTGGGGGCACCTGCCGGCAGTTGGTCAGCAAGGCCCCAGGTAGCAGAGCTGTTCCCTTGCAAGTCCGAGCAGGACTTTTTGTTGACTTTGCACCTGAATAGATGCAATTTGAGAGGCCACACGCAGGTTAGTGTTCTCCTTTGGCCTCTGTCGTGCTGCTGGGTTGGGTCAGAGTAGCTGGGCCGCCGGCCAGGCCAGGTCACCATGGGGAGCCCCGGTGGGCTTGCCAGAGCCTGCCCTGGGCTCAGCGTCTGGACAGCAGGGCTCTTCAGGAGCCGGGTGACGACTTCAAAACACTGTGCACATTATTTCTGGGGTCTGGAGTTGTAAAGGCCGCAGGGACCCCTGTTCTTTTTTTTGAGACAGAGTTTCGGTCTGTCATCCAGGCTGGAGTACAGTGGTGTGATCTTGACTCACTGCAACCTCTGCCCCCCGGGTTCATGCCATTCCCCTGCCTCAGCCTCCCGAGTAGCTGGAACTACAGGCACCTGCCACATGCCTGGCTCATTGTTGTATTTTTAGTAGAGATGGGGTTTCACCATATTGGCCAGGTTGGTCTTGAACTCCTGACCTTGTGATCCGCCCGCCTCGGCCTCCCAAAGTGCTGGGATTACAGGCGTGAGCCACCGCGCCTGGCCAAAGGCCCCCGGTTCTGAACGTGGAAGGGGTGCAGCTGGGTCAGCTGCCCTCCACTCTGGCTGCCTCAGGATCACCACAGCAACAAGAGCCTGGACCTGAGCCCAGGTGGTCAGATTCTGGGGCCAGAAGCTTTTTGGTTTTTAGAGACGAGGTCTCACTCTGTTGCCCAGGCTGGAGTGCAGTGGTGCAATCACTGCTCCCTGCAGCCTCGGCCTCCTGGTTTCAAGTGACCACAG
>NW_022304258.1:2951-5407 GCF_002776525.5 Piliocolobus tephrosceles | reverse complement strand
AAAAAAAAAAAAAAATTATCTTATTTTAGCATAAATAACATTTGATTAAATTTTTTCATAAAATTAATTTCATTCCATTTATTTGGGTATACATTATTATACTATTCCATTTGTGCGGAAAATTATTAGCCGCACAATACTAATATTTTATATGTTTCTATTTTTGCATGTTTGTTTGTATGTATGTTTGCGTTTGTCTGTATTTTTTTTTTTTTTATTTTTTTTTTTTTATATTACAAAAAATGTTCACTGAAGTGTAACTTTATTAAATATAACTTAATTTTATTTTTCATATGGCCTATTTTATTCACTTATTAATATGTACATATATATGACGAAAAAAGTACTTACAAATATGTTTCGTATTATGCTTTTTTCGAAAATTAGTATATATAAATATATAAAATACGTACGTTGGTACTTATGCATATGTATGCATACTTTTTGCTTTTTCAATTACGAGTAATTTTCGTTTTCTTTGAAAAAAATAATAACGGTTTTTGATTTTTTTTTTTTTTTTTTTTTTTTTTTTTTTTCTCTCTTACGACTTTATTTTTTGTGCATAATTTTTTTCAATATGTTTTCACCGATTTTTTTTTTTTTAAATTCATGTTTTTGTTATTGTTTTTCGATTTTTGATTATTGTTTAGTTATAAGTGTGTATGTACACATATTAAGCGTGTTTAACTTAACGCAGTGCATCGTAACATGACGTAATGTCATATATGATAACAGATAACATCATTCTTGTTGTTTTTGTTATTTCCGCTATTTTTACTACTTTTACTATTTTTACTACTTTTACTATTTTTGTTACTTTTGTTCATTGTATAAGCTTATGCATAGTTAAGTATTCACACGTACATGCACAAATGCACTAAACAGTTACTTCTTTAATATATTACCATTTCTGTACGTAAGTACAAAAAAAAAAAAAAAAAAAAAAATGATAACGTAAAATGGCCAGCGGAAAAAAAAAATACGAACTAACTCGAAATGAAACTTGTAACAAAATAAAAGAATTGTTCTCTTATTCGTCAAATATAGTCGACTATTCTGACGGAGTTTTAAAAAGTTGTAGTGCATTTGATGTAGATAAGAACAATTATACGTACAATAATTTGAACGAGGCCGTATATAATAAATATGATCAATACACGCTTAATACATTTAAATATAACTCTTATGAAGGTACAAATGACAGTGGTAGTAAGAATGATGTGTTAATAGATAAGTTGCCACAGGAGACTAGTCATAATAATAGTTATAATTGTATTAACAGTAAAAATAATGACAATATCAATAGTGATAATATAAAAAACAATTTTTTAAATAGCATACATTATGACAAGGTTTTTCAAAAAAATCCAATTTATAACACGGCTGTTGGTAATATAAAACATAAAATGCACCTGAACAAATATGACAACACATTAAATTTCATAAAATTTGAAGAAAGTGCAAACTTAAAAATACCATTTTATGTAACACAAGAACCTTTAAAAATTCTTTATCCATTTTTAAACGAAAAAAATAAAAATGACGATAATAAAAACGAATCTGATTCCAATTCTAATTCTGATTCTGATTCTGATTCTAATGACACAGACAATCGAAGCGAAAAAAATAAAAGTAAAAATAAAATAAAGTCAAATGGAGTCATAAAAAATACGAAAAATATGTTAAAAAAAGAAATTCCATCGAATGTAAAAACAATTGATAATATATTTCAAAATAAAGACAGAAAATGCTTACATTCTTATTTAAAAGGCTTATCTAAAAATAACAATACTATACGAAATAAAATGTATGACTATTTTGATTGTGAAAAAAATGGAATGATAGAAATTGGTAACCCTAATAAATTAAATAATATAAATATGTATAATGACACATATGACCCTTCACATAATGCACTAAAGTGTTATAAAAGTATATATGTAAAAAACAACAGTGCTATTATGGAAGAAAACGAATTAACTACATTAAATATTCTAAAAAAACAAAAAATGATTATATCCAATGAAAAAAAAGAAGTAGAAAATGATGTAATAAGCCATTCGACAATCGCCAAAAAAAGAATTAACCTTTTAGCCAAATATAATAATGATAACAAAAATAGTAATAATAACATAACCAATCAAAATTATAAAACTAACAATGTTTTATCATCAAACAAAAATTTGAATCTTTCCATTATTGACATATCAAATAATAAAGCTACGTTAAAACCTGTTTTTTTAAATAACAATAGTAATAATAAACAAGTAACACAAAAAAATAATAACAGCTTTAAAGAAGCATTACAGTTAAAAACAAAACAAAAACAAGCAAAGATGAAAAATGCTCAAGTACAAACACAAACAGAACAATTTGATGAATTGTTATGTAATAACACTGCTCATGTTGATTCAGCGGTTGAAGAAGTAATGAAAATTTTTAAAAAAAAAAAAAAA
>NW_022304258.1:0-2851 GCF_002776525.5 Piliocolobus tephrosceles | reverse complement strand
AAAAAAAAAAAAAAAAAATGTACAAAAACGGAAAGTGCGACTACAGAAGCATTAACAAGTTGCTTTGATTCGTCAAAAGAAAAAAAAAAAACTATTGCTAGTACAGATTTAGCCAAAAACGGTAACACTAGTTGCGATAAGGGCAAGCGTAATAATAATGGTAGTAATAGTAGTAGTAGTAGTAGTAATAATAATAATACTTATCAGGAAATAGTACAAGGTTCTAGCTACACGAACAGTAGTAACACTACTTCTAATGCAAGCTATAACATCGTATATAATACCAAAAAAGACATAGACGCGCCTGACATAAACACAGACGATAGCAGTGAAGACATTAAAACGAGTACTGATTCAAGTTATTTGAGCGATTCTGAAAAAAAACAAAAAAATAAAAAAGTCATCATCAAAAAAAACAAAAAAGAACAAAATGAAAAAGATATGGAGACGATAAACATTGCTAATGAAAACACAAAAAATGAAAAAAAATATAACATGGTTCAACATATTATAAACTACAACCAATGTATAAAAATGGGTATTCCTTATAATGTTGTGTTAAATCACATGAATGAGAAAAATGCTTTATTTTTTAAAATACCACCTATCAGTAGGGATAAAATGTGTAATTTAAAAAATTTTGTTAACGCTACCACTCCTGTAATAAAAATGAGTACAACTAGAACAAGGCAAACCATTAACAGTGCTAACAACTCACCTCAAACAGTTGAGCATGATAATAAAAATACAAAGTTAAAAAAAAGAGAAAAAGATTTAAATGTATCATCACACCTTCCTAAAAGTATAGATAAAACGTTAAATACAAATTTGAAACCTTTTCTTTTATTTCCTAAGCAACTACAAGGCGTTAATAAAACACTACTAAAGCCTACACAAGTGAATATGTACAATAATACAAACAGACTTTTGTTTACTGTTTCGAATAAAAATGCACCACCATGTTTTAAAGTTGGAAGTAAAACAACTAATATGAAAATAATGGTACCTTTAGATGTGCAAAGAACACATACCAACCGAATCCGTAGTGACCAAAGTAACATGCGTAGTCATACTAAAAGTAGGAAACGAAACGAATCTGAAATTTTAATAGATAAAGAAACACAAGCACGAACAATCGGAAAAACAAGTGAAAAAGATAGAAATATAAGTGACAATGTCGAAGACGATGCTAAATCAGATATAGTTAACGAATTGTTGCTAAAACAAGTATATATTGATAAAAAAAAAAAATTATATGAAAAAAAAAAAATAAAAAAAAAAATTTAATGACATGGTAGAAAAAAAAAAAAAAAAAATACAAAATGATCATAATTTGGAAAAAATAAAAAATTATATAGACGATAATTATGACTCTACTGTAGATGTTTATGATTACTCCGACATGAGAAAATACAGACATAAGATTGACATATACGACATGAGTGACGACGATTATATCGACCATCTTAACATCAAGGACAACTACATCTACAACCCATTTAAACGACATAATGATAACCAATGTGAAAGGAACCACACCGTTAGCAAATATACAAATACACGAAACAGCATAAATAGTTATTTAGAGGCTTTAGCTAGTACAAAAAAAATGAGTAAAAAATTTATAAAAAAAAAAAAAAAAAACAATAATAATAATAATAGTAATAGTAATAATAATAATAATAATAATAATATTAATAATAATGAAGAAGAAAGCATCGGAGAAAAAAAGAATAACATAAGTAATAAGAAAAAAAAGAAAAATGGTAACGCTATTTTACACGATTTCGTTGACACGTTATTGGATGACAACACTACAGCTGGAAAAACAAATAAACAAAGATATAGGTCTTGCTCTTACAAAAATAGGTCAGAAAAAATAAACATACTAAAAAAAAGTATAGAATGCATAAAACATGGTGTTATAAAAACGGAAAATACATTAAATGAATTTGAACCAAAAGAAAAAAACTACTTAAGAGATAATGGAATTTATAAAAAAACATTAAGTGAAGAAGAAATACACAAAAAATTTGATAATGTGTTTGCTGGGTCATTTTGTAAGAGCCAAAAAGACGTACAAGTCGGAGAGAATGATAGTAACAACGTTTCTACTTTATTAAAAAATAAATGGGGTAGTAAATCAGAAAAAACTGTTTTTAAGAATGGTACAATCGACTCTTTAAATAGTGCCATTTATAGAAGTGAAAATGTGAACAGCAACCGTAGCAACAGTAGAAGCAGCAGTAGCAACCGTAGCAACCGTAGCAACAGTAGCAACAGTAGGAGTAGCAACAGTAGAAGTAGCAACAGTAGAAGTAGCAACAGTAGAAGTAGCAACAGTAGAAGTAGTAACAGTAGCAGCAGTAGCAAAAACAATAACATTGTCACTAGTAATGGTGGTGGGATAGACGACCAAATGGATAATCACGTAAATGATAAACCAATCAGAATAAAAGTTAACATAAAAAAAAATAACGAACTAAAAAAAATGATAAACAAAAATGATTTTAAAATTACAGTTAATTCTTTGGACATTGACTTGATAAATAATAAACAGTATACCATTACTGAGGATACTAATCAAAGTGTTTTGATTTTAAATAAAAATATGACTGATGAAGAGGAGAAGATACACACAACCGTATCGAGTAACAGGAAAAAAAACTCAAGTGATACAGAAATAGAAATAAAAAAAAACAAAATTGAAAATTTGTTAAAATGGTAATGCTTCAAAAAGTAATGCATTAAAAACATCAGGCGCTAGCTATTTTGTTAGCACAATTTTAGCGAAAAAAAATAATAAAAAAGATGTACATATTTTGCAACTATATAATTAGCATATTCACAT
>NW_022304257.1:0-39643 GCF_002776525.5 Piliocolobus tephrosceles | reverse complement strand
AAGAAGAAGTCAAATTGTCCCTGTTTGCAGATGACATGATTGTATATTTAGAAAACCCCATTGTCTCAGCCCAAAATCTCCTTAAGCTGATAAGCACCTTCAGCAAAGTCTCAGGATACAAAATTAATGTGCAAAAATCACAAGCATTCTTATACACCAGTAACAGACAAGCAGAGAGCCAAATCAGGAATGAACTTCCATTCACAATTGCTTCAGAGAGAATAAAATACCTAGGAATCCAACTTACAAGGGATGTAAAGGACCTCTTTAAGGAGAACTACAAACCACTGCTCAGTGAAATAAAAGAGGACACTAACAAATGGAAGAACATACCATGCTCATGGATAGGAATAATCAATATCGTGAAAATGGCCATACTGCCCAAGGTTATTTATAGATTCAATGCCATCCCCATCAAGCTACCAGTGAGTTTCTCCACAGAATTGGAAAAAACGGCTTTAAAGTTCATATGGAACCAAAAAAGAGCCCGCATTGCCAAGACAATCCTAAGTCAAAAGAACAAAGCTGGAGGCATCACGATACCTGACTTCAAACTATACTACAAGGCTACAGTAACCAAAACAGCACGGTACTGGTACCAAAACAGAGATATAGAACAATGGAACAGAACAGAGTCCTCAGAAATAATACCACACATCTACAGCCATCTGATCTTTGACAAACCTGAGAGAAACAAGAAATGGGGAAAGGATTTCCTATTTAATAAATGGTGCTGGGAAAATTGGCTAGCCATAAGTAGAAAGCTGAAACTGGATCCTTTCCTTACTCCTTATACGAAAATTAATTCAAGATGGATTAGAGACTTAAGTGTTAGACCTAATACCATAAAAACCCTAGAAGAAAACCTAGGTGGTACCATTCAGGACATAGGCATGGGCAAGGACTTCATGTCTAAAACACCAAAAGCAACGGCAGCAAAAGCCAAAATTGACAAATGGGATATGA
This sequence comes from Piliocolobus tephrosceles, assembly GCF_002776525.5. Classification (NCBI taxonomy): domain Eukaryota; kingdom Metazoa; phylum Chordata; class Mammalia; order Primates; family Cercopithecidae; genus Piliocolobus; species Piliocolobus tephrosceles. The sequence goes on along the minus strand of NW_022304257.1, from coordinate 38,677 downwards.
TTAAACTAAAGAGTTTCTGCACAGCAAAAGAAACTACCATCAGAGTGAACAGGCAACTCACAGAATGGGAGAAAATTTTTGCAATCTACTCATCTGACAAAGGGCTAATATCCAGAATCTACAAAGAACTCAAACAAATTTACAAGAAAAAAACAAACAACCCCATCAAAAAGTGGGCAAAGGATATGAACAGACATTTCTCAAAAGAAGACATTCATACAGTCAACAGACACATGAAAAAATGCTCATCATCACTGGCCATCAGAGAAATGCAAATCAAAACCTCAATGAGATACCATCTCACACCAGTTAGAATGGCAATCATTAAAAAGTCAGGAAACAACAGGTGCTGGAGAGGATGTGGAGAAATAGGAACACTTTTACACTGTTGGTGGGATTGTAAACTAGTTCAACCATTATGGAAAACAGTATGGCGATTCCTCAAGGATCTAGATCTAGATGTACCATATGACCCAGCCATCCCGCTACTGGGTATATACCCATAGGATTATAAATCATGCCGCTATAAAGACACATGCACACATATGTTTATTGCGGCACTATTCACAGTAGCAAAGTCTTGGAATCAACCCAAATGTCCATCTGTGACAGACTGGATTAAGAAAATGTGGCACATATACACCATGGAATATTATGCAGCCATAAAAAAGGATGAGTTTGTGTCCTTTGTAGGGACATGGATGCAGCTGGAAACCATCATTCTTAGCAAACTATCACAAGAACAGAAAACCAAACACCACATGTTCTCACTCATAGGTGGGAACTGAACAATGACATCACTTGGACTCGGGAAGGGGAACATCACACATCGGGGCCTATCATGGTGGGGGAGGGGGGAGGGATTGCATTGGGAGTTATACCTGATGTAAATGATGAATTGATGGGTGCTGACGTGTTGATGGGTGCAGCACACCAACATGGCACAAGTATACATATGTAACAAACCTGCACATTATGCACATGTACCCTAGAACTTAAAGTATAATAATTAAATAAATAAATAAATAAATAAATATTTGATATATCTTAAAGGATCCACTATTAAAGTGTTTTTATGAACAATGAAAAAAAAAAAGACATGCAGAGTTGGAAAGACAGATACTCCGTTAACAAAGGACAGATACAATAGATGTAGATAACCTCAAGAGCATAGACAGTAGGAAAATGTCAAAAAAGGATTAGGAAGTGATGAGTTTTGAGTATTTATTACCTTTATTTTTAACATAATTTATTTAATTATAAGTTTTTATAATTTAATTTTTAATGATGGCTTGCAAATTTCTGAGAATTTAACAATTGGCTCCCACAGACTAGTACAAGCCAGCTCCAGCTCACCATTGGCTCATATGTTTGCCCCTCATAGGTCGACTTGGGAAACCAAAAATTACACAGAGTTTAATGGCATCTGTGAACAGCACCTGTAATGTCACACTGACATGCTCTGTAGAGAAAGAAGAAAAGAATGTGACGTACAATTGGAGTCCCCTGGGAGAAGAGGGTAATGTCCTTCAAATCTTCCAGACTCCTGAGGACCAAGAGCTGACTTACACGTGTACAGCCCAGAACCCTGTCAGCAACAATTCTGACTCCATCTCTGCCCGGCAGCTCTGTGCAGGTAACCAGCTCTGCCCATCTCTCCTGGTGAGTCTCGGAGATCACTCTGAGGAGCTGCAAGGTCTGAATGTGGGCCACATTCTCTAGGGAAATGTGCTTCCTTTATCTTTGGCCTGGTCACTGAGGCCCTCACCTCCCAAGAAGCCCACTGGGAAAGAGGCCAAAGCCTTCTGAGAGATGCTAGACATTTCTGGGTGTTCTGTGGCAGGCCCTGATCAACTCTGATTCAATTTCTCATCCTGACTTTTCATAGTGAAAGTTTAGTTTCCCTAGGAGCTTTGGCACTCCTTTGGAAGGCACCCAATTTTCATAATGCCCCTGACTGTGGACAAACCTGCCCAGCCTCTTGGGCCTATTTCCTGAGAATCAAGACTCACTGCACCTTCTATTTTCAGACATCGCAATGGGCTTCCGTACTCGCCACACCGGATTGCTGAGTGTGCTGGCTATGTTCTTTCTGCTTGTTCTCATTCTGTCTTCAGTGTTTTTGTTCCGTTTGTTCAAGAGAAGACAAGGTAGGATTTTCCCAGAAAGTAAAATATGGAAACTCACCTTCTCTCCTCCTGGGACTGAAGCCATTTATCCAAGGTTTGGCCGAAAGGTCCATTGTTCCAGGGAATCTGCCTTCTTCCAATCCCCACCCCACCACCTCCCAGAATGATGGCTCTGAGGATGGTATGACATTACCCTGAGTGGTCTTCAGGATCCATTCCTGAGATCACCAGTATCTGGTGGGCCCAGAACATGGGTTCGAGCTTAGTACTTACATGAACAAGCTGTGCTTCACTGTACAAGTGTGTTCACCTCTCCAACTCAGTGCCCTCATGTGTGAAATGTTTGGACTAGAGGATCTCCAGGGTCACTTCCAATTTCATTGTATTTTGATAATGACTATTGGAGAGTCATTGAGAAACATGTACTAATCCTGTACTCCATGGTTGTCACTAGATCCCTCTGAATTGCTCTGGATCATTCTGTAGTTGTGCCGTTTTCAATTCAGAAAACCTGATCTTAGATCCTCAAGGAATCATTATACCCTCCTATTCACTCATGTCTGCCCAAGAACTTCCTTTTCCCACCAATCACAATAAAATCATGGAACTTCTGCTTCCATGTTCCTGACTCTCCTTTGGGTCTGACTCCTCAGGTTCCTACTTGAACACCTTCACTAAGAACCCTTGTAAGTTTGTAAGTTCTCAACCACAAAGTTCCTTGAATAATAATTGGAAGGGATGGGGAGTTCACAACAGAGTGGTTAAGACTAAGCATGTGCTTTGTAGTCAGTCTGGAGGTGAAAGTCCCAGCTTGACCATTTATCAGCTACCAGTTATTTTGTCATTGTAAGCTTCCATTTTCTCAGTTGTAAAATATTCATAGTAATAAGGTGTGCTGCATATACTTGTGGAATTAGAGTAAATGGAATTAGAAATACAAAATACTTGGCCCAATTCCCAGGACATAATAAGTACTTGATAAATGTTAACTAGTATACTGATAACTGATGGGCCTGGGGCATGGTACAGAGGAGGCATTCTAGAGGGAAGGGGATTTGTGACATGTGCCATATTCAAATGGCCTCACAATGGGGGGAAGGGACAGCCTGCTTGAGCCACGGGGTGATCTGCAAGGTCCCTCAAAGAGATAGCGTCTTCAATTCCTCACTGCCTCTTGGGAAGAGGAAAGGGATATTCTTTGCATCTATAAATGAGACAAGAGAGAGCACTCCATTTGTCTCATACTCACCAAATATGGGATGGGACTAAACTCTGAATGTTGGAGCCCTGTAATACTGCTCAGCTCAGACCTGTTATTTGTTGGTATGTTGGTGCCCTGGATTATGAAGGCCCAAAATTCTGGCCATCTTTTTTCACCTTGACCCTAAAATGTTCTGTGTTAGTACCAAAGCAAAGGAGTACACTGACGTGAATGTCTCTTCTAGCCTATACATTCTTAAAAGGAAAGACTTATCTACTGTCTTTTCTTCTCTGGGGCCTCACACAGAGCCTGGCACATAGAAGGAGCTTAATAAATGCTTATTAACTGTGTGAATTGGCAGGGTGTTGTGACTCATGCCTGCAATCCCAGCACTTTGGGAGATCAAGGCATGTGGATTGACTGAGCTCAGGAGTTCAAGACCAGCCTGGTCAACATAGTGAAACCCTGTCTCTACCAAAAATACAAAAAAATTGCTGGGTGTGGTGGCACGTAACTGTGGTCCCAGCTACTCAGGAGGTTGAGGTGGGAGGATCACTTGAGTCCAGAAGATGGAGGTTGCAGTGAGCTGTGAGGTGCACTACTGCACTCCAACATGGGTGACAGAGTGAGACCCTGTCTCAAAAACAAACAAAAAGACTGTGAATCAATCAAACAAGCAATAAATGTTCATGGAACATCTACTATGTGCTTAACATTGAGATGGTTACAGCAAGGTCTGCGCCAAAGGTAAAACAGTGTATAACTAGAGAGAATCAATCAAGTTAAAAAACTAAGACCGTGACATGCAAAGTCAATTAGCCATGCAAGACAGTCAGTGGTAAGTGTCAGAGACACAAAGGAAGATCCTGGGTGGAAGAGCTACCTTTGACTGCCCACACAGGGAGGGGTTGGGGAAATTGTCTTTGGCCTAATCCGGACTCTAGAGTAGAAGAGAATTCCCACTGATCTGTGGGTGAGGCCTCAGCCAAGTGACTCCTGAGACATTCTGAGGATCCAAGCATCCATTTCAAAGGATAGGAGCCATTTAACCCCTGGTGGCTTCCTTTCTTCATCTTAAAAGGAGAACATTGGAATAGATCATCTCTTTAAAAAAACACCTTTCACAGACTGTGGGTCTATATTTATTTGTGAGACAGATGCTGCCTCAAAGAAAACCATATACACATATATCATGGCTTCAAGGAACACCCAGCCAGCAGAGTCCAGAATCTATGATGAAATCCTGCAGTCCAAGGTGAGCTGATGCAATTCATGGACACCCCTGTGCCACCATCTCCATGACAGGGAGTCATGGGCGCCATTGCCCTCTGCCTGTTTTTGTCTAGAAAGCAGCCACAGCCAAGAGTTCAGAGGTTCCAACCAGGAAACACCAAGTCAGGGAAATGATGCCACGGATCTTTCTATGAGGACAGGAATGTGACCCATTGTCACCCCGTGGCAGCCTCCATGGGCTGAGGCCCTGAGTGTCCCACAGTGGGCCTGGCTCCAGGTTAGTTGAACCATGACTAGGAGCAAGGCACCCCCTAGTGGGGCCACGCAACAGAGGAGCTCCTGGTGTGAGGTGAGGGCTGCTATGTGACTACCAAGGTGGTGAACAGGTTGCTAAGGGGGCTCCGAGGCAACAGAACTGACAGACAAGTTCCCTTGAATGCCCCTCCTGGTCTAGCAGCAGCGGCTTGCTTTCCTCAGACTCAGAGTCACTGTTCCACACCCCTCCTCCCACCCCCCCTTTACCTGCCTGCCCCTCCCTCCCCTCCACCCTGGATCACCTTCTCCTGTGTCCCTACCAGCCTTGCCTCCTTGAAGTCTGCATGGAATCAAGGGGGAGACTGAGGTCTGCCTGGTCAGTCTAGCACCATGCTTGGACTGGTAGGGCAGTTGGATCCATAGAGGTCATGGAAAGCTAAAATCCTGACTGAGCAGGACTCAGCCTGAACCATAGGATCCCTCCTCTTGGCCTCTGAGGTTTTTCACCCCCGAGACCCTGTCCAACTGCTACCCATTCACCCCCACCTTGTCCCTTCCTGATCCTAAGCCTCTCCAGAGTTGGACGGAGCCAGAACTGAGGCCAAGGGGGAAGCCACCTAGTAAATGTGGGACCAGGGAAGGATGGTGGGTAGAATTAGGAAAGGGGACTTGTAAGATTGGGCCTGGGCTCCGTCACTGAGGGGAAGCTGCGTGTTTTACAGGTGCTTCCCTCCAAGGAAGAGCCAGTGAACACAGTTTATTCCGAAGTGCAGTTCGCTGATAAGGTAACCCCTTTCTGGCTTTTTATCCTTGTTTTCCTATCTCTTCCAGCCATTCTGGTGTACCCAGTCCATCCAATCAGGGACTAGCTGGTTCCCCTGGGACTCCTTGTAGTTCTCAGGACCCACTGCCTAGGGTTTTGGTCTATACATAATTCCACCCATGCACACAGCCCCACTCCCCAGGTCAATGACCACCCACAAGTTGTCCTACTTGGGATGCTGATCCCACCCTTCAAATGCAGAAGTCCCTATGCCTCTGGACTATGGTATAGGAATTCCATCCCGTATAATACCTGGGGCCACTGCTAGCTCACGGTGTGAAAATGAGAAAACAGGTGCTTCCCTCTGAGCAGACACAGGCCCATGCCAGATGCCCAGATGGGTGAAATGGAGCAGAAGCTGAATTTCAGTTCATTTGCTCCCTCAGCTGCTCTTTTACCACACGCAGCCTGCACAACCATTTGTAGTGTCAAGTGCCTTGTGCCTTATGCCTGTGCCTTATGTCCTTCTCCACCATATGCAAAGCTCTCTGACAGGACTTTAACTTTTGGTGATCTAAGGAGGGATTGTCACTATCTGAAGGTCCTCACTGCTGCTACAGTCAGGACAGCTTTAGAGTTGCTTAAAGAATCATATTTTCTAAGTATTCCTGTTTAATAGCCGAGCTACCAAGCAGGAAGGTAAACTGAGTAAGAATTAAGAGTGATCCTATAAGGCAATAGGGAGGACATCTATGAGCTCAACGAGCAGGGTGGTGCTATTTCCTTTTAAAGAGGACTTGAAGCACAGGGCAATTTACTTGAAAAGATAAGCCAAATGGACTGGACAATCAGATAGAGGGACCTTTACTTTCTCAGTGATCAGGAGAGGGAAGGAGGGAAAGAAAAAGAAGGGGAGGAGTGAGGAAAGAAGAGGGGAAGAAAAGGAGAAGGACAGGCAAGAAGTGAGGGTCAGGGTGTCCAGCATATTTGTGCCGGGATCTCAAGGAGAGTTGGAGGAAGAAGAGTAACCTAACTTAGAAGGAGATAAAATTTGAGGGATTAATCATGGAGTCCTGGATTGTGACATCTCAACACAAATCCTTATAGGCAAGTTAGATGGTAATTATTGGGTCAGCATTTAATTTAAAACCTAAGACTCCTCAAGGCAGTGGGAAGATTGTTTGCAGCCTTCTAAATGCCTAGAGCACAGGAGATGCTAGCAGTGAGTCCCCACTATGTATAGGTGAAAGTGGAGTCATTGGGATACAAAAAAACTAGGGCTCAACTAGGAACAAGGAATGCAGGTAGCTTGAACCTGAATGTTGCTTCAAGTCTATAATCAAAATCTATTCCAAATATGGCCCTGCCCCCATTCCCTCTCATTGCTCTTTTCTGGGCTAAGAAGTTAATTGCTCAGGGCCTCCCAAATCGGGGGTGGCTGGAGCAGACACGAGGGACTCAGCAAAGAACAAGACCCTGCTACCCCAGATTTTCCCAGCACGAGGCAAATCTAAGGCATCCCCCTGTGCCATTTGTTTAACTCCCCTGGGAACTTGCAGGACTGGAGTTCCCCAGCAGCACCTCTCAGTTAACATTTTCTCACATGTTCCTCTTCTGCACAGATGGGGAAAGCCAGCACACGGGACAGTAAACCTCCTGGGACTTCAAGCTATGAAATTGTGATCTAGGCTGCCAGGCTGAACTCTCCCTCTGGAAACTGATTACAACCACCAATACTAGCAGGTTCCCTGGATCCAGATCTTCTCTGCCTAGCTCTTACTGGGAGATTGCAAATTGCCACATCTCAACTTGTAAGCAAAGCAGGAAACCTTCTGCTGGGCATAGCTTGTGCCTAAATGGAAAATGGACGCACACCCTTCCTGAAATGGCTCCCTTCTGAATGAATGACAAAGCATGTTACCTAGTATAGTTTTCCCAAACTTCCTTCCATCATAGCACATGTAGAAAATAATATTTTTATGGCACACTGGGATAAACAATCAAGATTGCTCACTTCCAGAAGCTGCATATGACTAGAGGCCTCTTGTGAATGGAGGTAACAACCCTGCCCAGTAACTGTGGGAGAAGGGAATCAATATTTTGTACACTTGTAGTAGGCCTTGGCACACCAGCCAAGATGCTCTGCTCATAGTCAGTATGTGTGAAGATCCCCGGTGCGTGGCCTCCGCCATGCATCTTGAGCAAATTAGGAAAAGATACCCTTCGCTTGAGGCAGATGCAGCCCTTCCCCCGAGTGCATGGCTTGGAGAGCAGAATGTGGGCTGCATATAAGCACAGTCATCCCTTTGTCTGGGAATATTTGTGCAGGGCATGGCAGGCTTAATACGTCCAAACACAGATGACAGTGCTGTGTGGGTCTCTGTCAGAGTTGTGGCTCTCAGCCATGTAGACACACTCTCTAAATGGAGTATTGGAAAATGTTCTTTCTGTACAGTCTAGAGACTGCTGGGACACTTTCCTTGGACTACTACTTCAGAAACCTCATAGGATTTTCTTTCTGGCCAAGATTTCCTTCTGTATCACTCCAAGCAGCCTCAGCAGAAGCAGCAGCCATGCCCAGTATTCCCGCTCTCCAAAAGGAGTTGACCAGCTTATATTTCTCACACTTCTGGGGAACTGGGTGTAATCCAACCATCAAAATAGACCTTGCAAGAAACAGAGTCATTCTCCAGAAGGAACTGGGGAGATGATGGTGCAGATGATGAAACTGGGTTCATCCCAGTTCCAAAGGCTCAGAGAACTACGGGGTTTAAGCTGAGGCAGAGTGCCCCCATCCCGCATCCCCCACAAACAGACCACCAGCCAGCTTACACAGGCATTAACTCTCCACAATGAGGAGGAGTCATTCACAGCTGAGCAGGACATTCATATGATCATTTGAGGAAGTGTTTCCCTTATGTGTTAGTAACTATAATCAGCTAACTCTTAAGTTCCCATGAACAGTCTTAGGCTGGACAGCAGAAATGGGCTGCATTTAAGCAGATAAAGACATCAGTCCCAGTAAATGAATCCATAGACTCATCTAGCACCAACTACCATTAGCACTATGTTAGGAGCTGCAAGGCCCCAAAATAGAAGATGTGCATAATGTCTGCCCTTGTGTAGCTCAGGAGACAATTCCAGCACAGACACTACAGTTAACACTGAACTGCAGCTGCAAGTAATGGCATGAACAGTCAAAAAAGACCTTATGAGGGGGCAGGGCTGAAGCTGGACCTTGAAGGATGGATGAAATTTGGATAGAGAATGAGGAAGACAGAGGGCCTCCAAGTGAGAGAAGCATGAAAAATGAGCAGGGGCCTGGATCAGTGGGGTGTATTCAGAGCACCTCTCCAGATGCATGCTCACAGTCCCTTGCCTATGTGTGGCAGAGTGCCCCAGCCAGATGTGTGCCCTCACCCCATGTCCATTTCCATGTCCTTCAACGCCCACCTCAAATGGTACCTCTTATGTAAAGCTTTCCCTGGTATCAGGAGTCAAAATTAATCAGGGACCTTTTCACACTGCTGTTTCTTCCCCTTTGGTCCTTCTGTCACTAAAACTCATCTCATTCTGCCTTACTGCATAACTAATTATTTGTTTTCCTCACTACATTGTACATGTGGGAATTACAGATAGACAGGAGCCAGCTGGGGGTGGTGGCTCACGCCTGTAATCTTAACACTTTGGGAGGCCAAGGCAGGCTGATCACCTGAGGTCAGAAGTTCAAGATTAGTCTGCCCAACATGGTGAAACTCCATCTCTACTAAAAATACAAAATTAGCCAGGTATGGTGGCACACATCTGTAGTCCCAGCTACTCTGGAGGCTGAGACGGAGAATCGCTTGAACCCAGGAAGTGGAGGTTGCAGTGAGCTGAGATCACACCACCGCACTCCAGCCTGGGACAGACAGAGTGAGATTCCATCTCGGGAAAAAAAAAAAAAAGATAGAAGCCAATAAACACGATGCAGTCAAATTCTGGCAAGCATTAAATATCAGGATGCAGCTGGGCACGGTGGCTCACGCCTGTAATCCCAGCTCTTTGGGAGACCAAGGCCGGTGGATCGCTTGAAGTCAGGAATACGAGAGGAGCCTGGCCAACATGGTGAAACCCCTTTTGCACTTAAAATACAAAAAATTAGCTGGATGTGGTGGTGCACACCTGTAATCCCAGCTACTTGGGAGGCTGAGGTGGGAGAATCGCTTGAACCTGGGAGATGGAGGCTGCAGTGAGCTGAGATCCTGCTACTGCACTCCAGCCTGGGCAACAGAGTGAGACTCTATCTCAAAAGAAATAAAATAAAATAAAATAAAATAAAATAAAATAAAATAAAATAAAATAAAATAAAAATCAGGATGCATACATCAGAGGCTGTTCTGAGTGTAAAGGCATTTTGGAGGGAGAAGACTTTCAGAGTTAGGCAGACCAACTAAGAGGTCAGCTGAAGCACCAAACCAGTTGTAAGGAGGTGAAAGGCAGCACCCCAAGAAAAGACGTACAGGAAGGAATAAAGAGGCTTGGTCGTAAAGGATGGAGGAGCTCCAAAGTGACACTGAACAGGCTGTATTTCTCCTAAAATAAAACCACTCCTCACTCTGTGGATGCGTTGAAGGCTCATTCCTGAACATCTTTATTCTCTAACTTACCCTCTTCCTCGTCCTAATATACTCACTCAAGTAAAATTCCTAGTGTCCTAATGCCCCTGTGTGTATTGTCAAAAATAAAAATCAGAAGCAGGTTAGATCTGTTAGATCTTCCAGAAGAGCAAACCTGGGATGAAGCCAGAGCCCAGGAATTCTGAAGGTGGCCTTTGGGCTTAGAATACCCTGCTCTTGTCTCTCCTCTCACTGTTTCTCTCCTGTGAATCTCCTGATTCATGAACATGTTGTCTGTTCACCCTTCTCTCTAGGGCTCAGTTCTTAGATTTTCCTTCTGTAAAATACATGTGACTTTATTTTTCCCTCCACAACTTTCCAGATGAACTAGACTGTGACCAAGAAGTCTTTAAAATCAAAGCATCATGGAACAGGATCTTGTATCAGACCAAAGTGTGCCGGTTTTTTTAAATGTGCATCAAAATGGAAATCTCAGAGACAGAGCCCTCTGGTGGAAAGTTCCAGTAGGTCAGGACAGTCCCTCTGCCTGCAGACACCTTGGGCTTTACTGAGGGACTCAACTGAGAAAATGAGGAATGTTGCAGCTCATGATTCTTAGAAGAAGAAAGTGAAGCTCGTTTAAAATATGATTTTAAAAAATCTATAGAACACTCTAAACTACACAGGCTATGAGGGAATAGCCTAGTTGGGCCAGCTTGGAAACCGGGCACAGGCAGGAAGGAGCCTGTCAGGTTTGGACTGTGTCCACAAAGAGCACTTCTTAGGTCCTGCCTGGAGAGAAGGAATGGCTGGGCTATATTTTCTTCCAGACTCATTATTTTTCTTCTGTTTAACTTTTCTCTGAATTTCCCTTGATTTGTATAAGTTTTCTCAAGAATAATTAGTGACAGTCTCTACTGGTTGTAAAATGAAGTTTGAAGGCCAGGCACAGTGGCTCATCCCTGTAATCCTAGAATTTTGTGAGGCCAAGGTGGGCGGATCACAAGGAGTTCGAGACCAGCCTGGCCAACATTGTGACACCGCGTCTCTACTAAAAATACAAAAAAAAAAAAAAAAAAAAAAAAATTAGCCAGGCATGGTGGCGCGTGCCTGTAGTCCCAGCCACTCAGGAAGCTGAGGCAAGAGAATCACTTGAACCCAGGAGGTAGAGGTTGCAGTGAGCTGAGATCACACCACTGCACTCCAGCCTGGGTGAGAGAGTAAGACTCCATCTCAAAACAAAAAAAAAATGAAGTTTGAAGAACAAAGACAATAAGAGGAAGTATAATGACTGGTCATAAATGTGGGCTCTGACAGTAGAGTGCCTGGTTCTGAATCCTGGTTTCTTAGTCATGTGACCTTAGGCAAGTTACTTTAACCTCTCTGTACCTCAGGTTGTCCATCTTTAAAATGGGGATAATAATAGTGCCTACCTTGTAGGGTTGATGTGGGGATTAAATGAGATGTTGTTCATACAGCAATGTGCCTGTGCATGACAAAGCTCTGGAATTTTTTTATAAGCCATTCTTCTAGGCCTGAAATCGTCAGAAGATGCTAATCCAAATACATGATATAAGCTTCTTACAACAGAAATGCAGCTAGTATTATGCAAAATTAATGTTGTATAACAAACTTTTAACTCTCATCCCTCCTTATTCAGATACATTTTGTTATATGCAATGTTTTTCCCCGTTATTATACAACAGTCTATTTACCTGATGCTATATCTGCCTCCCCAGTTAGACTGAGAGAACAAGGGATATACCTAAATAATAATAATAATAAATAATAATAATAGAGAGCTCCTTGAAGGTAGGGACCCTGTAAGAATCATTGAGGGCTTATTTTGTATACCAACTACTAAACTAGATGCTTCATACATTGTTGTCAATACTCATGACAGCCTTGTAAAGTAGAAATTAATTCTTCCAGTTAACACTAAGGGTGACATAATGAATATCTTGGCAAAGTTGGAAAGCTGGGAAGACAGGATTTGAACTCAAGATTTCTTGCCACCAAGGGCCACGTACTTGTACTCTGCCATGTGGCACCTTTTTACCTCCTGTGGATTCCGCATACCTGGCACTTGGCCTTAGGTGTACATGCAGCTGGCACTTTGCCTGACACATAATAGGTGGACCACAAATATCTATTGAATGAATACTTGCATATGCTAATATTTTAAGGTACTAAAAGCAGCTCAAATATATTAATATATTAATTCCATTGTTATCTAGATAACCACTCAATTTTTCTGTTGAAAATGCCCATTTAATTAAAGAAGGTTGGATAGAGCTCTTCATATGCATTTTGGACGGACAGGGGTTTCAGGTCATAAACACTCTGATGAGTTAATATAAAATGAGAGAAACCATAAATTTCCACTACTAAAAATCACAAAAATAACAGAAACAAAAGAAGAGATAAGAATTTGGAGAATTGTGCTGAACAATATTGTGGTTAAAAAAACAGCTGTGCATGTTTAGACTTAAATAAGCCCCCATCCAAGTGTGAGGAGCCCTGTAATTTTTCAAAACATATGAAAGTGTTAATGCATTTTGACAAAGGACCATTAAAAAAGTCTTGAATTCTGACTTGAGGAAGCAAAGTCATGACTAATACATTCTCTAGAGACTTGCAGACTTTGGAAATTCATAAAAGAATGGATGATAATTATTAACTGTTACTGGATGATTGGCCAGACAGTTCTCAACAGCCCTGTACAAGTCTCTGGGTTTGGGATGGATCAATTCTGTGACCGGAAAATGGCCAAATCTTTGCAAAAGAGAAATATTTTTCTTATAAGATCTTATTGTGGGCAAATAATTCATAAATTATTTGTCAGAGAATCTTTAAATGCTCATAATCTCAACTCTTTCATTTACAACTTGTATTTCCAATAGTTTATGGATCATCTCTACATAGATGTCAGAAGTCACCTCAAGTTTAGTGTGTCCAAAATTGAACTCACAGGTCTGTCTCTGACCTCCCACTTTGCTTTCCTTCTGTTTTTCCTATGCTAGTGATCCACCATAATCAAAATAATTAACATTTATCCAGTGCCTACTATGTACTGTTCCCTGTCTTGTTTTACATTTACTCATTTAAAGCCCATAAGAAACATTAAAACTCATCTGCCTTCTGAAGAAGATACAACCATTCTCCTTTTTACAAAGTAGGAAACCAAGTCACAGAAAGGTGAAGTCTTTAAGGCTGAGTCACAGTAGCTCGTCCTAGTAAATAGAAAAGCCAGGATTCAACTCCAGGGGCTGGGTGCAGAACTGCGATTCTTCACTGCTCCACCAATCAGCAGCTACCCAAGGCAGACAACTTTTTCATCCTTGGCTCCTTCATTCTCCCTGTCACCCCAGATCCCTCTACATCTAGTCAGAGAATAGGTCCTGTCACTTCCAGCTTCTCGATATGGCTCTTCTCAGTCATGTGCCCTCAATCAGTCTAATTCTCTAACACACCTTCCCTCCACATGCTCACTCCCTCAGATCATTTCTTTATGACGTGTTACCTGGGTTGCTATTACATAAAGAGCGATCTTTCTAAAACAAGGATCTTATCACTTCACTTCCATACTAAAATGTTTTTCCTGGGGAACCACACTCCTTAGCAATCTGACCTGTCAGACCTTCCAGGCTGTCTCCTGCCTGCTCCCTAGGCTCCAGCCACACAGAATTATCATGGGCCCACACACCCACCAAATCCTCCCATGCCTTTGCCCATGTTGTGTCCTCTGTCTGGGATGCCCTTCTCTCCTTTCTGTCTCTGCCTTTTTCATACATCAACGATTAGACTGAATATCCCCTTTGTGTGGCCTTTCAAAACCTCCCATCCAAAGCTAAATATATAGCCCTCTATTTATACTTTTATAGCATTTGGCACACGATTACAGAGTAGTAGCTTTTGATCACATTCTCTGATAATTATATAGATATGGTATTTCTTAGCTCTTTCTCCAACTAGCTAATAAGTTGTTTTGTGTCTGAGTGCCTAACTTTGTGTTTTGTGTCTGAGTGCCTCAATTCCTCAAAAAAAAGTTTATTGGTTAGTTCATTATTCATTTGAATGTGAAAATTATGCTCACTAGTGGCAAGTGCCACTAACCCTATTCCAGAAGCTAGGTGTCATGTTTGCAACAAGATATCTTATCCCCTCTACAAGTCACCTTTTATTTCAGGCATTTTTAAGTGTCCATTAATAAAGTATGGTTCATAAATTTTACCTTGTAAGTGCCTGAGAAATGAGACGACAGGCTCCATTGCAGCAGGACACAATAAATATTATTTCATAATGCATCTATTCTCTTTTGTGTTTTACTTTGCTTTGGTTTTTGAGAGCAACAAAAATGAAGCAGATAAAACAACAAAGGAGATAGTCCACATGATAAAAGGCCTGTGCCATCTGAAAATCTAGGCCCTGAGTGGACACAAGAGACCAAGGGATTGAGGGTATAAGACAGACAATGAAAAAAAGAAAGGCTGATGTGGAGAGATGACTGGGACCTTGGGAGGAGACTGAGAAGCTAGAGACAGGAAGGACAAATACCAGAAACAGAAAGAACCCGCAGGGCAGCAGAGGTGCTTCGTCACAGGTGGAGAAGAGAGTTCTGCCTTGATCAACCTAGAGAGAGGAAATTGAGGACTTAAATCACGTTTTGGGAGTCATTCCCTCCAGGGCAGGAGCTTTGTCTTACAATTTTTCACTCACAGTGCCCTATCACAGGAGCCGATGCCTAGTAGAGCTTAGTAAGTATTTGCTGAACTGAATTTGGATTGGCGCCCACATATCAGGAGAGGAAAGGGCGTCCTGGAAATCACATTCAGAGTCTGAGTCCAAAATTGGAGAGTAGAAATTCTCTGTGTCATCCATAGTGCCACTTGGAGGAAAGGGATAAAAAGACTGGGCTTTTAACTGAGGAGAATAAGGTTGTGGTTCCCACAGAACTGTAGGTGCAGGGCCTCAGAATGTTTGGTAAACACTGAAAGGGAGGTGACTTACTAAGAGGGGCTGTGTGAGATAGCAAATGGCTTTTAGGCCTGAGACAAAACCACTTCCTGTATTCCCTGCCTATCAAAGAGGCCACAGCTGCTCTGTTCTGAGCCAGACTTTGCAGATGAGCCTGGTCTTCCAGCTCCCCAGCTACATCCTCTTGTGGGGTTGAAACTGACTGCTACCCATGAAGAATTTCAGAGTCCCTGTGTAGAAACTGTGTAGGCAGGTACAGCAACAATTTGAGAAGATAAACAAATTTTGCTAGTGTTTCTCCAGTGCTCTCTGAGGTTTGGCACATTTCATTTCATTTCATTTCATGTCATTTCATCTACGCGTTAGCCATAGGACTTTCAGCTTGAGATTACCTCCACCTTGTTACCCTCACTACCTCCAATATACAACATCACTGATTTACACAATGCCCATTCATTCATTCCTCTGGGATAAACTCAAGTGTCCCTTCCTGGGGAAAGTTTTCCCTGTTCCTCCAGGCCACATCTGATGCCCACATTTTGTGCTCATAGTATAACACCTCTTGCCTTTACAGCAATTTTCAATTTTGTCTTTAAATATTTCTCCCTGTGATTATTTGATTAATTTCTCTCTTCCGTCACTGGACTGTGAGTTCCATCAGGACACAGATCATGTGTGGTTTTGTCACCATTTGTATCCACAGTGCCTGACCCAGTGCAAGTAGTCCTCAATTTGTAATACTTTAATTATTGAAGATGCAATAGTTTATCAGCCTTTAATTGCCTCAGCTGGGATGTTACAATCCTTTGGCATATGTATCAGTGACAAAGCCAGATATTCTGTTTATTTCTAAAGTATATTACCTTCATAGATTCTATAAAACCATTGGTTGGAAATGCACTAGAAAATATTGATTTTACCTGCTATGCAGGAAACACAGAAGAGTTAACACAGCAGGCCTAAAACTGCTGTCCTTTGAAGGGCATGCTTATAAGGTTGTCCCTTGGCTGGTGTCTGGGAACTTAGACTTTGGGATGGTTCCTACCATTCCCTGATAAGGATGACTTACACTGTGCCTGAACTGTTGGCACAATGATTTGGTTTTTGCTGAATATCTGCTTTCCTTCTTGGATTCTGGAATTTTGGTGCATGCTAGGTAGAGGGTGCCTACGTTACTGACTGCAGAGAAAAACCCTAAATGCCTAGGCTCCATCAAGCTTCCTTGGTAGATTACATTTCAAATATGTCACAACATGTTGTTGAAGGAATTACATACCTCCTGTTTGACTCCACTGTGGGAGGACTCTAGAAGCTTGCACCTGGTTTCCTTTGGACTTTACCCTTTTGCCTTTGCTGATTTTCTTTGTGTTGATTCGCTGTAATAAATCGGCCATAACTATGGCTATATGCTGAGTCTTGTGAGTCCCCCTAGTGAATGACTGAATCTGGGGGTGGTCTTGAAAACCCCAACACAACTCCACACAACTCCTGAATGTCACTATAATCTATCTACCTCTCTTTCACCACTAACTACAGTAGTCCAGGTTGCCATCATCTCTTACCCAGACAATAGCACTTGACCTCTTGCAGTCATGCCTGCTCCCAGTCCAATCCATTCTCTACACCACAACCAGAGTGATCTTTCCAAAACACAAATAATGGTTATATTGTCCATGCTAATGTCATCTGGTGGCAGAAAGAACAAATGAATTGCTGTGGTATAAGGCTTTGTATATGTGATAATTTATAAGTTGAAAATTTATAATTAAGCCCTGGCACAGTGGCTCACACGTGTAATCCCAATACTTTGGGAGGCTGAGGCGGGTGGATTACTTGAGGCCAGGAGTTCAAGACCAGCCTGGTCAACATGATGAAACCACCTCTCTACTAAAAATACAAAAAAAAAAAAAAAATAGTCAGGTGTGGTGGCACACACCTATAGTCCCAGCTACTCGGAAGGTTGAGGCACAAGAATTGCTTGAACCCAGGAGGTGGAGGTTGCAGTGAGCTGAGATGGTGTCACTGCACTCCAGCCTGGGCAACAGAGCAAGACTCTTTCTCAAAAGAGAGAAAAAAAGAAAAGAAGAAAATGAAAGAGAGAGAGAGAAAGAAAGAAAGAAAGAAAGAAAGAAAGAAAGAAAGAAAGAAAGAAAGAAAGAAAGAAAGAAAGAAAGAAGGAAGGAAGGAAGGAAGGAAGGAAGGAAGGAAGGAAGGAAGGAAGGAAAGAAAGAAAGAAAGTTAGTTTATAATTAGAAGAACTACTTTAACCTGAGAAAAATGGAAAGCTATTCAGTGGTCTAATTGCCAAAAGTGTACCAGACTAGACAGTCTTATGGACTAGTCCTATCACCTATAGTGAAAGGATAATTCCCAGTCATCTTGACTGTCCCAAGGCATAGAAAACAGTGGGAAGCTTCCAAATTCATTA
The DNA here is from genome assembly GCF_002776525.5 of Piliocolobus tephrosceles. Taxonomy (NCBI): domain Eukaryota; kingdom Metazoa; phylum Chordata; class Mammalia; order Primates; family Cercopithecidae; genus Piliocolobus; species Piliocolobus tephrosceles. The sequence continues at coordinate 21,093 of NW_022304257.1, read as the reverse complement.
AATACTATAATATAACACTGATTCCAAAGCCAGATAAGGATGATCCCCCAAAAAGAGATACATAGGCCAGGAGTTAGAAAACTATGGCCTGTGGCCACATTCAATCTGCCATCTGTTTTTATTTGACCCACAAGCTAAGAATAGTTTACATTTTTTAAATGGTTGAAAAGAATTCAAAGAATGATAATATTTTGGGACATGTTAAAATTATGTGAAATTCAAATTTCAGCATCTATAAATAAAGTTTTATTGAAACACTGACAACATGCATTATTTCATGTGTTTATTATGGCTGCTTCCACACTACAGCAGCAGAGTTGAGTAGTTGCAAAGGAGACTGTATGGTCCACAAAGTCCAATATTCACCATCGGGACCTTTACAGAAAAAGTCTGCCACATCCTGATATAGTGCGATCTCAATTATAAATATAAATGTTAAAAAATCTTAACTTAAACTTCAGTCAATTTTAAAGCAATGCATTAAAAGAAAAAAAAGTAACCAAGTAGGATTTTATCCTTAGAGTGCCAGGATGATTTATCTTTAAGAAACCATCTATTGTAATCTGCTGTTCAAACAGATTAAAGGAGAGGAAAATAATAATAATCTTGACATAGTCTACAATATATATTTGATAAAACTGAATACCCATGACTGATTTAAAAAGTTTTCAAGAAAGCTAAAAATAGAATGTGTTTTAGTCAATGTCCAATTTTAAAAAAACTGAGACCATGTTAAATACTGAAAACTCAGCAAGTTGAATATAGGAAATTGATTCCAAAAGTGATGGAAGAGTAAAACAGGGAAGCTGAGGTTATCAGCAATTAGTAATTCTAGGAAGTTGCTATGGAACTTTGTCCCTACGGAAATTTGTCTTGGGAATCAGTGCTGCCAGCTTTCAAGATTCTAAGAGTTCACAGTCCCATCAAAACTATGAGACTCTGGGAGACAAAAATCACTCACCACCGCAGATGCTATCATCAAAGCCTGATCCTGCAAGTACCACACTAGCAAGACTTCTGACATGCTTGCTGGAACTACACTGCTGTACCAGGAACACTGAAGTGGTACTCGTCTTCTGCTATCACTGCCATTACTGAAGACATTACCAGAAACTAAGATTATGGAAAAAATATAATTTATTCCTTCCATCCAACTTTAACCAATACCGCCCAGTGACGAAATCTCATCAGAAGCCATCTGACAAAGGAAAAGATAAAAGTAGCTTGCAGACTTCTAACCTTCTGAAAAATAAAGAGCACAGAAGGGTAGGAATAGAGCTGAGAGCAAATAAGCAAATGACTGGCTCAGGTTAAACTTTTACAACTTGATACAGCATATGTACTAAACATTTATTGGAAACATTAGAGGGATTCTTAGTAAAGTAATGAATACAAGTAACCATTCTCGTATTCAGTGAATACAAGATCACTGCTACTCTTCAACTGTATTGTGTTGAAGATCCTTGTTAGTAAAGTGAGTCAAGAAAAACATTTAAGAGGCTATCCCACATCTAGAATCAGTCATTTTTCTAAGGGGCATTGGTTCCTTAGAAAGAATATTATTTATCCACTAAGATCTTGGGTAATGTCACTAATTTTCAGTTACTTAAGAAATATGTTAACACATTTCTATCACTTTTTTAAAAATCAGTGTAAAAGTATAGAGATGGAGAGAGTGATGTCAGCAAAGTGGTGGACTAGGAAATTCCAAACTCTCTCTTTCCCCCAACTTAGAGTAATTAAAAAAAAAAGGCAGCCAAACAAAAAAAAACCCATATGGTTGAATTAACCTTATAGGAACTCTGGAAAACAGTCAGAGTTTTATAACAACCAATCAAATGCCCAATGAAGAAAAAGTCACTTTCAAAATGGTATGAAAAGTTCCATGGCATTTTTCCTGCCCTTGTCTCACCCCTCCTCATCCCAGCAGAAAGCTTGTTTAGAGGAGGCAGGAGTTCACTTCTCAGTTCCCTCCCTTGAATGAGAGGGAACATAACAGATCTTATTTGCAATATTCTAACCTGTCTTGGGAGTTCATGAAGAACTGGTCTCTATTTCACCTAATTCAGATCTCAAGTGGGAAAGTGCCACTACTATGAACCCAAAACTATCAGAATAAAGAAAATAATAAAGATTAGACCAGAGATAAAATAGAGAAAATTAACGAACCCAAAAGTTGGTTACTTTAAAAGATCAACAAAATTGACAAATTTAGCTAGAGTGGTTATGGAAAAAAAAACAGAGTGCTCAAATTACTAAAATTGGAAATGAAAATGAGGACACTACAACCAATTTTACAGAAATGAAAAGAATAGAAGAGACTACTACAAACAATTGTACACAAACAAATTGGATAACATAGATAAAGAAGACACAATTTTTACAAAGACTGAATTGTGAAGAAATAGAAAATCTGGTTAGAACTATAACTACTAAGAATATTAAGTAAATAATTTTAAAACAACATCCCAACAAGGAGAAGTCCTGGATCAGAAGACTTCGCTGGTCACCAGAGTTTTAAAAGATTTTACACTAATCCTTCTCAAACTCTTCCAAACATTGAAGATAAATATATTAATTCACTCTGTCTTCCATGACAAAATACCACAGACTTGGTAGCTTAAATAAATGAAATTTATTTCTCACAGTTATGAAGGCTTAGATGTCCAAGATCAAGGTGCCAGCTGATTCAATTGCTGCTAAAACTCTCCCTGGCTTGTAGGCGGCCAACTTCTCTATATGCCCTCATGTGGTAGAGAGAAAGCAAGAACTTTAGTCTCTCCTTTCTTATAAGTATACTAATCTCATCATGAGGGTCCCACTCACATGACCTCATCCAAGCCTAATTATCTCTCAAAGTCCCCATCTCCAAATATCATCACATTGGGGGTTAGAGCTTCAATACATACATTTTGTAGAGGCATCAACACTCAGTCCTTAACAAGAAAAGACCACTTCCTAATTCACTCTGTGAAGCCAGCACTACCCTGATACCAAAGCCAGACAAAGACACTAAAAGAAAACAAAACTACAAACCAATATTCCTTATAAGTATTTATATAAAAATTCTTACAAAATAAGTAGCAAACAAAATTCAGCAGTATATTAAAAGGATTATACAACATGACTTACTGAAATGTATTCCTGGAATGCAAGGATAGTTCAACATACAAAAATCAATCAATGTAATATACTGCATTAACAGAATGAAAGAAAAAAACTGGTCATTTTAATTGACACAGAAAAGCCATTTGACAAAGTTCAACATCTTTTCATGATAAAAACTATCCAACAAACTAGAAATACAAGAGAACTTTCTTAAAATAATAAAGGCCATATATTAAAAATCCACAGTTAACATCATATACAATGGTGAAAGGCTGTAAGTTTTTCTCCTAAGATTAGGGACAAGACAACATGCTCACTTTTACCACTGCATTCAGTGTAGCATTAGAAGCCCTAGCTAGAAAAATTAGACAAGAACAAGAAATAAAAGACATCTTAATTAGAAAGGAAGAAGCAAAATGATCTCTGTTCACCGATAATGTAATCTCATTTGTATAAAATCCTAAAGATAATATAATCTCATATGTATAAAATCCACACCACAAGCACACACACAAACTCTTAGGGCTAATTAAAAGTTCAGCAAAATTGCAGGATATAAAATCAACATGTAAAAATCAGTTCCATTTCTATAAACTCATAATAAACAATCCAAAAATAAGAAAAACAATTTAATTTACAATAACATCAAAAAGAATAAAATACTTAGGAAGAAACTTAACCAAGGAGGGGAATACTTGTACACTGAAAGCTGTAAGGCATTGCTGAAAGAAATTATAGAAGACAAACATAAATGGAAAGACATCTTGTGTTCATGGATTTAATATTATTAAGATGGCAATACAATCTACAGATTCAATGCAATTCCTATCACATCCTGAAGATTTTTTTGCAGAAATAGAAAAACTCACACTAAAATTCATATTGAATCTGAAGGGACACCAAATAGCCAAAATAGTCTCAAAAAAGAGGAAAGTTAGAGGATTCATACTTCCTGATTGCAAAATTTACTACAAAGGTACAGTCATCAAATACAGACCAATGAAATAGACTCAAGAGCCCAGAAGTAAACCCTTTAATATGTAGTCAAATGATCTTTGGCAAAGATTCTAAAAGCACTCAATGAGGGAAAGGCCAGTCATTGCAACAATTGGTTCTGGGACAACTGGACATCTACATGCAAAAGAATGACGTTGGACCCCTACCACATGCTATACATAAAAATTAACCAAAAATGTAACAAAGACTTTGCTGTAAGAGCTAACACTATAAAAACCTTAGAAGAAAACATGTAGAAAATCTTAATGACATTGCATTTGGCAATGATTTCCTAAATATGACACAAAAGGCACAGGCACCAAAAGAAATCTAGATATTTCTTTCTATATCTGTAATATATATAGCTCACATCTGTAATGCAAGCACTTTGGGAGGCCAAGGCAGACGGATCACCTGAAGTTGAGAGTTCAAGACCAGCCTGACCAATGTGAGAAACCTCGTCTCTACTAAAAATACAAAATTAGCCAGGCATGATGGCGCATGCCTGTAATCTCAGCTACTTGGGAGGCTGAGGCAGGAGAATTGCTTGAATCCAGGAGGCGGAGGTTGCCATAAGCCAAGATCACACCATTGCACTCCAGCCTGGGCAACAAAAGCAAAACTCCATCTCAAAAAATAATAATAATAATTAGTCTTCACCAAAATAAAAAATTATACTATATCAAAAGACTCTGTGAAAAGAGTGAAAAGACAACACACAGAATTGGAGAGAATATTAACAAATCAAATATCTGATGAGGAACTAATATCTAGAATACATAAAGAACACTACAACTCAAAAAGAAAAATCCAATTTAAAATTGGGCAAGGGACATACATAGACATTATTCCAAAGAAGATATACAAATGGCCAACAAGGTCAATAAGCACATGAAAAGATATTCAACATTATTAGTAATTAAGGAAATACAAGTCAAAACCATAATGAGATACCACTTCACATTCATTAGGATAATCATTATCAAAAAAATGAAAAATAAAAAATATTGGCAAGGATATGGAAAAATTAGAACCCTTTTTCCAATTCCAGGTGAGAATGTAAAATGATGAAGCCATTATGAGAAACAATTTGGCAGTTCCTCAAAAGGTAAACATAGAATTACCACATGATCCAACAATTTCACTCCTAGGTGAATCCAAAGAAACAGAGAGCAGGAATTCAAACAGATACCTGTACACCAATGTTCATAGCAGCATTATTCACAATAGACAAAAGATAGAAACAACCCAAGTATCCATCAATAGATGAATAGATAAACAAATGTGGTACATACATACAATGGAATATTATTTAGTCATAAAAAAGGGTACAATTCTGATACATGCTACAACATGGATAAACCTTGAATACATTATGCTAAGTGAAATAAGCCAGAAACAAAAGGACAAATATCATATGATTCCACTTATATAAGATGCCTACAAATTAATAGAAACAATAAGTAGATTATAGGTGTCTCGGGACTGAAGGGAAAGGGAATGGGGAGCCGTTGCTTAATGGTCACTGTTTCTGTTTGGGGTAATGAAAAGGCTTTGGAAATCGTGTTGATGATTGCACAACATTGTGCATTAATGCCACTAAATTGTACACATAAAATGGTTAAAATGATAAATTTTAGGTTACATAATCACAATATATAATTTAGGTTATTTTACCACAATAAAATAATTCTCTCCAAATGGAAAAAGTATATAGATGGAAAGTGAAATTTCCAATTCACATTGCACAATTAAGGTTTGTGCAGTTGACTTCTGGGCAAGATGACCAAATAGGAACAGCTCCAGTCTGCAGCTCCCAATGAGATCAACTCAGAAGTTGGGTGATTTCTGCATTTCTAACTGAGGCACCCAGCTCACCTGGGAAGCAAGGGCTTGAGGATCTCTCCCCTAGCCAAGGGAAGCTGGAAGGGACTGTCCCATGAAGAATGGTGTACTCCAGCCCAGACACTATACTTTTCCCACGGTCTTCACAATCTGCAGACTGGGAGACTCCCTCAGGTGCCTACACCACCAGGGCCCTGGGTTCCAAGCACAAAACCGGGCAGCCATTTGGGTAGACACCAAGCTATCTGCAGGAGGTTTTTGCTTAGTTTTGTTTTGTTTTTTTCCCATACCCCAGTGGCACCTGGAACACCAGTGAGACAGAACCATTCATTCCCCTGAAAAGTGGGCTGAAGCCAGGAAGCCAAGCGGTCTAGCTCAGCAGATCTCACCCCCACGGAGCTCAGCAAGCTAAGATCCACTGTCTTGAAATTCTCGCTGCCAGCACAGCAGTCTGAAACCGACCTGGAAAGCTCGAGCTTGGTGGGGGCAGGGGAATCCACCATTAGTGAGGCTTGAATAGGCAATTTTCCTTTCACAGTGTAAACAAAGCTGCCAGGAAGTTTGAACTGGGCGGACCTCAGGGTAGCTCGGCAAAGCCGCTGTGGGCCAGATTGCCTCTCTAAATTCCTCCTCTTTGGGAAGGGCATCTCTAAAGGAAAGGCAGCAGCCTCAGTCAGGGGTTTATAGAGCAAACTCCCATCCCCCTGGGACAGAGCACCTGGGGGAAGGGGCGGCTGTGGGCTTAGATTTATCAGACTTAAACGTTCCTGCCTGCTGACTCTGAAGGGAGCAGTGGGTCTCCCAGCACAGCACTCAAGCACTGCTAAGGGACAGGCTGCCTCCTCGAGTGGGTTGCTGACTCCTATGCCTCCTGACTGGGAGACACCTCCCAGCAGGGGTTGACAGACACCTCATACAGGACAGCTCCAGCTGGTATTTGGCAGGTGCCCCTCTGGGATGAAGCTTCCAGAGGAAGGAACAGGCAGAAATCTTTGCTGTTCTGCAGCCTCCACTAATGATACAGGCAAACAGGGTCTGGAATGGACCTCCAGCAAACTCCAGCAGACCTGCAGCAGAGGGGCCTGACTCTTAGAAGGAAAACTAACAAACAGAAAGGAAGAGCATCAATATTAACCAAAAGGATGTCAACACAGAAACTCCATCTGAAGCTCGCCAACATCAAGGACCAAGGTAGATAAATCCATGAAGATGGGGAAAAAACAGTGCAAAAAGGCTGAAAATTCCAAAAACCAGAATGCCTCCTCTCCTCCAGAGGAACACAACTCCTCATCAGCAAGGGAACAAAACTGGAAGGAGAATGAGTATGATGAATTGACAAATAACAAACTCCTCTGAGCTAAAGGTGTAAAGGTAAACTGAGACTGGAGCCGAACCAGAAATGAAGACACAAGGCAAATGGCAGTGAGAATAGCCTTTATTAGGATGCAAGGGAGAGGTCCCTTGGTCCAAAGGTGCAGGCCGAGGTAGTCACGCTGAGGGAGGAGGGTAGGTTTTTATAGCCCAAGAGGTAGGGAAGCTGGTTGTACAAACGGCCTGGGGGGTCTTGAAACTACTAGGGCAGGAGTCGAGTAAAGGTCATGAGGAAGGGGTCTTTGGAAACTGTTAACCGAAACTGCTGTTTACGAACTTGTGGAGTGTAGGTGAGCTACAGGTCATGGGGGAGTGTGGTTGCCCAGGCGGAACCTCTGACACATGCAAGTCTGCGGGTATGTTCAAAGAGGAAGGGAAATCTCGAACAAAGGGCCTGCTATGCCAGGTGGCACTGTCATGTCGGGTATAGATCCCTGCCTAACATTCTGACTCTAATAAGAAAAAAGGGGCAACGTGTTCATCTGGCTGCTTCCTGCTGGTATGGGTCGTTGTGGGGTTCTTCGGAGGTCAGAACTCAAGTATAGGGGTGAAGCAGCATCTGATTGAAAGTGACCCAGGAGACTTCTTTCATGCAGTCCTGGATGAAGTGGAGGATACAGGGAGCTATGAGTAGTAAGAAGCCAATGATTAATAAGGGGCTTAGGAAGGGTAGGGCCCAGCCGGCCATGGACGACTGTCACCATCCAAGTGGGGACTCTAATCCTGATGTTTTTTTGTGGAGTCTTTCTTGGACTTTTTCTAGAGTGAGGAGGTTGGTTAGATGCAGTTTAAGGAGGCCGTTTGTGCATTCTACCTTACCAGACGACTGCGGATGTTAGGGAATGTGGAGCTTCAAGGTAATCTGGAGTGCGGATGCCACCTGCTGGGTGAGTTTGGAAATGAAAGCCGGACCATTGTCTGATTGGATGGTTCGGGGGAGACCGAACCTGGGAACGATGTGCTCTAGGAGAATACTTGCCGCAACTTCTGCAGTCTCTCGAGTGGTGGGGAAAGCCTCAATCCATCCTGAGAAGGTGTCAACTAAGGTCAGCAGGTAGCGAAATTTTTTATGTCAGGGCATGTGGGTAAAATCAAGTTGCCAATCTTCTCCTGGCTGGTGGCTTCTTAGCTGATGAGTCGGCCCTGGATGTCTGAGCCTACCTTGGGGGTTAGTGGCCAAACAGATGGCACATTGCTGATGTACTTTTTAAATTTGGGCCTGCAGTGAGGGAAGGTGAAAGATGGGTTCTAGGAAGTTATACATAGCCTTGGGTCCTATGTGGAGAGAGCAGTGTATGTCAGTCAGTATATGTACTGCCTGAGTCAGGGAACACTATTCGGCTGTCAATGAACATCTACCCATCCTTGTTTCGGGTAGAAGTTCCTGGGAAGAGTAGTCAGGGGAATATGTGGGGGAAAGAAAGAGCAAAGGTGCTCGGGGAAGGGAGGAAGTGAAGGCAGTGGCCCATGTGGTGGAGTCAGCTAGGCAGTTACCTTGCGACACAGGGTCCTTAGAATGCTGGTGGCTTTTGCAGTGGATGATGGCTACCTCTTTGGAGGCCTGGACAGCATCAAGCAACCTCTTTATATGTGGTTCATTGACTACTGGCATCCCTTTGGTGGTAAGAAACCTGCTCTCTTGCCAGAGAATAGAGTGAGTATGTGCAATAATGTAAGCATATTTAGAGTCTGTATAGATATTAACCCTGTGCCCTTCGGAGAGAAGTAAGGCACGAGTAAGGACAGTGATTTCAGCCTTCTGGGAGGTGGTGCCTAGAGGCAAGGGCCTGATTTCAACCATTTGGGTTGCTGTTACGACAGCATATGCTGCCTGTCGGCATCCACTGGGGGTTAAGACAGAACTCCCGTCTATGAACAGGGTACAGTCTGGGTATTCTAATGGCCATTCGGAAATACCGAGGCAGGCAGGTGGCAGGGTGGTGAGAACTTCTGGGCAGGAATGTGCGGGGGTGGAATCGTATCCTAGAGTGGGCAAGAGGGTAGCAGGATTTAGAGGGGGTGAGGTGGTGTGAGTGATGTGAGGGTTTTCAATGAATAGCAGGTGGAACTGTTGAAGCCAGGACGAGGTGAGATGGCTGAGACACTTGTGTGTGATGAGATCTGACAGTCAGTGAGAAGAGTAGACTGTGAGAGGATGCCCTAGGGTAAGCTTGAGGGCCTCTTGGGTAAGTTCTGTGGCAGCCACCAGGGCTCACAGACAAGGTTGCCAGCCCTGGACTGTGGGATCTAACTGCTTGGAGAGATAGGCCACAGCCTGGTATGTGGATCCAACTGGCTGGGCTAGGAGGCCAGTGGCTACCTTCTGGTGCTCCTCGGTGAATAGATGAAAGGGCCAAAGGGGGTTGGGGAGAGAGAGAGCAGGGGCAGAAAGGAGACAGTCCTGAAGCTTCTTGAAAGAGTTGGCAACCAAGGAGGGGTCGGACAGCGGTCCAGTGGGTGTCTCCTTGGCAGCCTGGTAGAGGGGCTTGGCTAAGACCCAGAAGTTGGAAATCCAATGTCTGAAATACCCTACCAGTCCTAGGAAGGACAAGATCTCTTCCTCATCCTGAGGAGGCTGGAGAGTTTTGATGAGGCTCATTCTATCTGCCGTGAGGCTTTTCGTAGCAGGTGTGAAGAGTATACCTAGGTTGGTGACAGTAGGGGTGCAAAGTTGAGCCTTAGCTGGGGTAACCCGATAACCTTGGTTGCCTAAAAAATTTAAAAGTGTAGCAGTGTCTGCAAGGGAGCACTCCCAGGAAGGACTACATAGTAATAGATCATCTACGTATTGTAGAAGGGTGCTATGGGTTAGGGGGCAGAGGAGGATGTCCCGTGCCAGTGCCTGTCTGAAAAAATGGGGGCTATCTCAGAACCCTTGAGGCAAGACAGTCCAGGTCAGCTGGGAAGAAACATGAGTGTCTGGGTCCTCCCATGTGAAGGCAAACAGAAAGTGGCAGTCTGGGTGTAGAAGGATGGTAAAGAAGGCATCCTTCAGGTCAAGGACAGTGAAATGAGTGGTATCAGGGGGAACGCATGAGAGGAGTGCATATGGATTAGGAACAACTGGAAAGGTAGGGACTACTGCCTCATTAATGAGGCGTAGGTCCTGTACAAGACGATAGGCCCCAGAGCTTTTCCATACAGGCAGGATAGGAGTATTACATGGTGAGTTGGCGGGAACTAGAATGTGCTGCCAGAGCAGGCGTGTAATGATGGATTTTATTCCTTGTCGGTGTTCAAGGGAGATAGGGAACTGGGGTCTAGAGGGGAACTTGGAAGGGTCTTTTAGCCAGATGCGGACCAGAGTGTGGTGCTGGGCAACGATCGGGGTGGAGGTGTCCCACACCTTAGGGTTAATAGGGGCTGCAAATGGGAGTGGGGAGTCAGCCAGGTGGGGTTTGCCAGGTGAGAGAAGGGGGAAGAGGAACGCGAGGTGTGGGGAGGAGTTGGGTCAGAAGTGAACTGAGGCCCCTAGCTTGGAGAGGAGATCTCGTCCTAACAAGGAAACTGGGCATGAAGGAATGATAAGAAACAAGTGCGAGAAGAGGGAGCCATCCAGGCAGCAAGACAGAGGAGGAGTCTGGCAGTAGGTGGAGGGAGTGCCGTCAATTCCCATGACTGTGACAGTGGAGGGGTGGCTGGGGCCACTGAAGGAAGGCAAAACAGAGTAGGTAGCCCCCGTGTCCATAAGGAAGGATATGGACTTACCCACTACCTGGAGCATAACCCTGGGCTCAGTGAGAGTGAGAGGGGTCCCCGAGTCTGGGCCTCTTCAATCTTCATCGGTGTTGAGGAGCTGGAAGGCGCCTCCAATACCTGGAGGAGGGTCGTCACGTGGAGGCACAGCGACTGTCCTTAGGTCGGGGCAGTCTGACTTCCAGTGGCCTATCTGCTGACAGTTCTGACGGGCAAGTTGGCTCCTTTGGGTTAGGGCACTGCCTGGCCCAGTGGCCATCGTTGCCACACTTGAAGCAGGTACCAGGTGGTGCTAGGGTAGTACCTCTTTTCTGGGAGGTCCTGGAGCTGGCCAGCCTCAGGGCTGCTACCAAGGCCTGGGTTTGGAGTTGTACCTTCTGTTTTAGCCTGGCCTGTCGTTGGGCCTCAGCTGCTTCCTCACTGGAGTTGTAGACCTTGAAGGACAGTTTGACTAAATCCTGGATGGGAGTTTGAGGGCCTTCCTCCACCTTTTTAAATTTTTTTTTTTTTTTTTTGGATATCAGGGGCCGACTGAGAAATGAAATATGAGGCCAAGACGGTTCCTCCTGCAGGGGAGGCAGGGTCAAGGCGGGTGTACTGAATAAGTGCCTCAGTCAGCTGGTTAAGAAAAATGGCCGGATTTTCATCTGTGCCTTGGACTACCTCTTTTAGTTTGTTAAAGCTGACTGATTTGTTAGAGGTTGCCTGCATGCCAGCAAGAAGGCACTGAACCATCATGTCTCAGCGGCGGCGACCTGCCTGCCCTACCTGGTAGTCCCAGTCAGGCTCTGCCGAGGGCACTGCCTCGGTACTGACTGGCATGGCGGGGTCAGTTAAATGAACCTGGTTAGTGTGCTGCCTGGCTGCCCCTAGGATACGCTCCTGCTCCTCAGGAGACAGGGTTGAGTTCATAACGACATGGAGGTCATGCCAGGTGAGATCATATGCCTGGCATAGATACCTGAACTCTTTGATATAACGAGTAGGATTAGCCAAAAAAGAGCCTGCACGCTCCTCAAACTTAGACAAATCTGCCAATGAAAACGGCACATGGACCTGGACTACTCCTTTGGCGCCTGCCATCTCTCGCAAGGGACACAAGAGGTCAGTCCTGGACCAAGTATGGGCTGAGACAGGTGAGGAAGGGGAGGAGGTGGAGGTAGGGGAGACAGAATCTGTCGGGTTTGGTAAGGGCACATGAGGGGTGGAAGGGAGGGGAGGTGTTGATGAGGACAGGGATAATGGTAGGTCAGGATAAGGAGGAGGTTGGGCGGGACACTGGAGGGGTGGCCGATATAGGGTGTCAGGAGGCTCAGAAAAAGAGGAGGAATCATCCCTCTCCTTGCTCGAGGGAAGAGACTTTGCGAGTAGGACCTGAGCTAACAAGCATTGGGCGCAGAGATCTGGGCAAGACCTCAAGTCCCAAAGGCTTGAACATAGGGTATCTCGAGCCATTTGCCTAGTCTCTTGCAGAAGTTGGTCAGATCCGTGAGGATGTTAAAGTCTAGAGTGCCTTCTGCAGGCCACTGAGACTGATTATCCAATTTATACTGCGGCCATGCTACTGTGCAGAAGAAAATGAGCTGCTTTTGTTTTATGTCTTGGCTGAGACTTAAAGTCTGGAGATTCGCCACGAGGCACCCCAGAGGGGATTTTTGGTCTGGTTTGGACTGGGTAGTTCCCATAGTCCTAAGATGGGCAGTCTGGAGGCAATGGGAGTGTCCTCCTACTGCCACACAGAGTGCGGGGTATGGCAGCTTCCAGGGAGGTTGGACGTCTCCTAGTCCCTGGTGCCAAGGTCACAGTTGACTGGAGGGAGTCCCTGACATGGCCACGAGTTTCGGACAGGGACTTCCCGGGGGGCCTACAGGATGGGGGAAAACTTACCCAGCAGTGATCGAATTGACTCTTGGATTTGGTGAAACAGTTCCCGGCTTGGAAAGGAGGTCCTGGCTCAGGGAGAGGAGAGCCTGCCCGACCCGGCAGGGGTCCGGGGGAGGGGTCTTCTCCCAGGTTTTGGCACCAAATGTAAAGGTAAACTGAGACTGGAGCCGAACCGGGAATGAAGACAAAGGCAAATGGCAGTGAGAATAGCCTTTATTAGGACTCACGGGTGAGGCTCCTCGGTCCAAAGGTGTGGGCCGAGGTAGTCGTGCTGAGGGAGGAGGGTAGGGGCTTTTTTATAGCCCAAGAGGTAGGGAAGCTGGTTGTACAAGCAGGACCTGGGGGGTCTTGAAACTACTAGGGCAGGAGTCGAGCAAGGGTCATGAGGAAGGGGTCTTTGGAAACTGTTAACCGAAACTGCTGTTTACGAACTTGTGGAATGTAGGTGAGCTACAGGTCATGGGGGAGTGTGGTTGCCCAGACAGAACCTCTGACGTATGCAAGTCTGCAGGTGTGTTCAAAGAGGAGGGAAATCTCGAACAAAGGGCCTGCTATGCCGGGTGGCACCGCCATGTCAGGTCTAGATCCCTGCCTAACAAAAGGAGCATATTCTAACCCAATGCAAGGAAGCTAAGAAGCTTGAAAAAAGGTTAGAGGAATTGCTAACTAGTTTAGAGAAGAACATAAATGACTTGATGGAGCTGAAAAACACAGAACAAGAACTTCGTGAAACATACACAAGTATCAATAGCTGAATTCATCAAGCAGAAGAAAGGATATCAGTGATTGAAGATCAACTTAATGAAATAAAGCATGAAGACAAGATTAGAGAAAAAAGAATGAAAAGAAATGAACAAAGCCTCCAAGAAATATGAGACTATCAGAAAAGACCAAACCTACGTTTATTGGTGTACCTGAAAGTGACAGGGAGAATGAAACCAAGTTGGAAACACACTTTAGGATATTATCCAAGACAACTTCCCAACCTAGCAAGATAGGCCAACATTCAAATTCAGGAAATACAGAGAACTCCACAAAGATACTGTTTCCAGATTTGGTGGTTCTTGGTCTCACTGACTTGAAGAATGAAGCTGCGGACCCTTGTGGTGACTGTTACAGTTCTTAAAGATGGGGTGTCTGGAGTTTGTTCCTTCAGATGTTCAGATGTGTCTAGAGCTTTTTCCTTCTGGTGGGTTCGTGGTCTCACTGTCAGGAGTGAAGCCACAGACCTTCATGGTGGGTGTTACAGCTCTTAACGGCAGCGCATCTGGAGTTACTCGTTCTTCCCAGTGGGTTCATGGTCTCATTGGCTTCAGGAGTGAAGCTGCAGACCTTTGTGGTGATCGTTACAGCTCATAAAGGCAGCATGGACCCAAAGAGTGAGCAGCAGCAAGCTTTATTGCAAAGAGCAAAAGAACAAACTTCCACAGTGTTGAAGGGGACCCCAGCGGGTTGCGGCTGGCTGGCTGGCTGGGGCAGCCTGCTTTTATTCCCTTATCTGGCCCCACCCAAATCCTGCTGATTGGGCCATTTTACAGAGACCTGATTGGTCCACTTTACAGAGAACTGATTGGTCTGTTTTTGACAGAGTGCTGATTGGTACATTTACAATCCTTGAGCTAGACACAGAGTCACAAAGTGCGAGTTAGCTAGATACAGAGTTAGCTAGATACAGAGTACCAATTGGTGTGTTTACAAACCTTGAGCTAGACACAGAGTACTGATTGGTGTATTTACAAACCTTGAGCTAGACACAGAGTGCTGATTGGTGCATTTACAATCCTTGAGCTAGACACAATCAGAGTGCTAGTCCTCCAAGTCTCCACTAGGTTAGTTAGATACAGAGTACCAATTGGTGTATTTACAAACCTTGAGCTAGACACAGAGTGCTGATTGGTGCATTTACAATCCTTGAGCTAGACACAGAGTCACAGAGTGCTAGTCTTCCAAGTCTCCACTAGGTTAGCTAGATACAGAGTACCAATTGGTGTATTCACAAACCCTGAGCTAGACACAGAGTGCTGATTGGTGTGATTGGTGCACATATGATCCTCTGGCTAGATATAAAAGTTCTCCAAGTCCCCATTCAGTTGAGGAGCCCAGCTGGCTTCACCCAGTGGATCCTGCACCAGGGCTGCAGGCAGAGCTGCCCGCCAGTCCCCAGCGGCGCCTGCACTCTTCAGCCCTTGGGCTGTCGATGGGACTGGGCACCACAGAGCAGGGGGCAGCACCTGTCAGGGAGGCTTAGGCCGTGCCAGAGCCCACCGCAGGGGAAGTAGCTCAGACAGGCAGGCTGCAGGTCCGGAGCTGCAGGTCCCAAGCCCTGCCCCACTTGGAGGCAGCCAAACCCGGGGAGAATTTGAGTGCAGTGCCGGCAGGCCAGCACTGCTGGGAAACCCAGCACAACCGCCACAGCTGCTGACCCGGGTGCTAAGCCCCTCACTGCCCTGGGCCAGCAGTGCCAGCGGGCCGCTCTCTGTGTGGAGCCTGCGCCCACACCCCTCCAACTCACACCAGCCCCCGAGCGCAGTGGGGAGCCCCAGTTCCTGCCCCTGCCTCTCCGTCCACACCTCTGGGCAAGCAGAGGGAGGGACCTCTGGCCTTAGCCAGCCCAGAGAGGGGCTCCCATAGTGCCGGTCCCATAACAGGCTGAAGGGCACCTCAAGCGCCACCAGAGTGGACGCTGAGGCTGAGGAGGTGCTGAGAGTGAGGGCTGCTAGCACTCTGTCACCCATCAATACTCCTGGAGAAAAGCAACCCCAAGACACATAATCTTCAGATTCACCATGGTTGAAATGAAGGAAAAAATGTTAAAGGTAGCCAAAGAGAAAGGTTGGGTTACCCACAAAGGGAAGCCCATCAGACTAAGGGCAGATCTCTCGGCAGAAACCTTACAAACGAGAATAGTGGGGGCCAATATTCAACATTCTTAAAGAAAAGAATGTACAACCCAGAATTTCATATCCAGCCAAACTAAGCTTCATAAGCGAAGGAGAAATAAAATCCTTTACAGACAAGCAAATGCTGAGAGATTTTGTCACCATCAGGCCTGTCTTAAAAGAGTTCCTGTAGGAACCACTAAACATGGAAAGAAACAACCAGTACCACCCACTGTAAAAACATACCAAATTATAAAGACCATCAACACTATGAAGAAACCACATCAACTAACAGGTAAAATAACCAGCTAGCATCATAATGACAGGATAAAATTCACACATAACAATATTAACCTTAAACATAAACGGGCTAAATGCCCCAATCAGAAGACACAGGCTAGCAAATTGGATAGAGTCAAGACCCATCGGTGTGCTGTATCCAGGAGACCCATCTCACAGGCAACGAGACACATAGGCTCAAAATAAAGGGATGGAGGAATATTTACCAAGCAAATGGAAAGCAAAAAAAAAAAAAAAAAAAAAAAAAAAAAAAAAAAAAAAAAAAAAAAACAGGGCTTGCAATCCTAGTCTCTGATAAAACAGACTTTAAAACAACAAAGAAAAGACAAAGAAGAGCATTACATAATGGTAAAGGGATCAATGCAACAAGAAGAGCTAACTATCCTAAATAGATATGCACCCAATACAGATGCACCCAGATTTATAAAGCAAGTTCTTAGAGACCAACAAAGAGACTTAGACTACCACACAATAATAATGGGAGACTTTAACACCCCACTGTCAATATTAGATTTATCAACAAGACAGAAAATTAACAAGGATATCCAGGACTTCAACTCAGCTCTGGACCAAGCGGAACTAATAGACATCTACAGAACTCTCCACCCCAAATCGACAGAACATGCATTCTTCTCAGCACCACATTGTACTTAGTCTAAAATTGACCACATAATTAGAAGTAAAACACTCCTCAGCAAATGTAAAAGAATGGAAATCATAACAAACTGTCTCTCAGACCACAGTGCAATCAAATTAGAACTCAGATTAAGAAACTCACTCAAAACCACACAACTATATGGAAACTGAACAACCTGCTCCTGAATGACTACTGGGTAAATAAAAAAATTAAGGCAGAAATAAATAAGTTATTTGAGACCAATGAGAAAAAAGACACAATGTACTAGTATCTCTGGTACATAGCCAAAGCAGTATATACAGGGAAACTTATAGCACTAAATGCTCACAAGAGAAAGCAAGAAAAATCTAAAATGGAAACCTAACATCACAATTAAAAGAACTAGAGAAGTAAGAGCAAAAAAATTTAAAAGCCAGCAGAAGACAAGAAATAACTAAAATCAGAGCAGAACTGAAGGAGATAGAGACATGAAGTACTCTTCAAAAATCAATGAATCCAGGAACCTTTTTTTTTTTTTTGCAAAGATCAAAATAGATAACTAGCCAGACTAATGAAGAAAAGAGAAGAATCAAATAGACATAATAAAATATGATAAAGGGGACATCACCACTGATCCCACAGAAATACAAACTATCGTCAGAGAATACTACAAACACCTCTACACAAATACTAGAAAATCTAGAAGAAATGTATAAATTCCTGGACACATACACCCTCCCAAGATTAAATCAGGAAGAAGTTAAGTTCCTGAACAGACTAATAACAAGCTCTGAATTTGAGGCAGTAATTAATAGCCTACCAACCAAAAAAAAAAAAAAAGCCCAGAACCAGGTGGATTCACAGCCAAATTCTACCAGAGGTACAAAGAGGAGCTGATGGCATTCCTTCTGGAACTACTTCAAACAATAGAAAAAGAGGGATTCTGCTCCACTCATTTTATAAGGCCAGCATCATCCTGATACCAAAACATGGCAGAGACACAACAAAAAAAGAAAACTTTAGGACAATTTCCCTGATGAACATCAATGCAAAAATCCTCAATAAAATACTGGTAAACTGAATCCAGCAGCATATCAAAAATCTTATCCACCACAATCAAGTTGGCTTCATCCCTGCTATGCAAGGCTGGTTCAGTATACACCAATCAATAAATGTAATCCATCACATAAACAGAACCCATGACAAAAAACACATAATTATCTCAATAGATGCAGAAAAGGCCTTTGACAAAATTCAACATCTCTTCATGTTAAAAACTCTCAATAAACTAGGTATTGATGGAACATATCTCAAAATAATAAGAGCTATTTATGACAAACCCACAGTCATTATCATACTGAATGGGCAAAAGCTGGAAGCACTCCCTTTGAAAACTGGCACAAGACAAGGATGCCCTCTCTCACCACTCCTATTCAACATACTATTGGAAGTTCTGACCAGGGCAATCAGGCAAGAGAAAGAAATAAAGCACATTCAAATAAGAAGAGAGGAAGTCAAATTGTCTCTGTTTGCAGATGACATGATTGCGTATTGAGAAAACTCCATCGTCTCAGCCCAAAATCTCCTTAAGCTGATAAGCAACTTCAGCAAAGTCTCAGGATACAAAATCAATGTGCAAAAATGACAAGCATTCCTATACACCAAAAATAGAAAGACAGAGAGCCAAATCATAAATGAACTCCCATTCACAGTTGCTACAAAGAGAACATAATACCTAGAAATACAACTTACAAGGAATGTGAAGGACCTCTTCAAGAAGTACAAACCACCACTCAAGGAAACAAGAGAGGACACAAACAAATGGAAAAAACATTCCATGCTCATAGATAGAAAGAATCAACATCATGAAAATGGTCATACTGCCCAAAGTAATTTATAGATTCAATGCTATTCCCATTAAACCACTTGGACTTTCTTCACAGAATTAGAAAGAAACTACTTTAAATTTCATATAGAACCAAAACAAGCCCATGTAGCCAAGACAATTGTAAGCAAAAAGAACAAAGCTGGAGGCAGCACATTACCTGACTTCAAACTATACTACAAGGCTACAGTAACCAAAACAGAATGGTACTGGTACCAAAACAGATATATAGACCAATGGAACAGGACAGAGGCCTCAGAAATAACACCACACATTTACAACCATCTGATCTTTGACAAACCTAGCAAAAACAAGCAATGGGGAAAGGATTCCCTATTTAATAAATGGTGTTGGGGAAACTGGCTAGCAATATGCAGAACTGGATCCCTTTCTTATACCTTATACTAGAATTAACTCAAGATGGATTAAAGACTTTAATGGAAGACCTAAAACCACAAAAACCCTAGAAGGAAACCTAGGCAATACCATTCAGGACATAGTTATGGGCAAAGACTTCAACACCAAAACACCAAAAGCAATGGCAACAAAAGCCAAAATTGACAAAAGGGACCTAATTAAACTAAAGAGTTTCTGCACAGCAAAAGAAACTACCATCAGAGTGAACAGGGAACCTGCAGAAAAGGAGAAAATTTTTGCAATCTATCCATTTGACAAAGGGCTAATATCCAGGATCCAAAAAGAACTTAAACAAATTTACAACAGAAAAACAACCCCATCAAAAAGTGGGGAAAGGATATTAAGACACTTCTCAAAAGAAGACATTTATGGGGCCGAGAAACATATGAAAAAAGCTCATCATCACTGGTCATTAGAGAAATGCAAATCAAAACTACTATGAGATACCATCCGACACCAGTTAGAATGGCAATCATTTAAAAATCAGGAAACAACAGATGCTGGAGAGAATGTAGAGAAATAGGAACATTTTTACACTGTTGGTGGGAGTATAAATTAGTTCAACCATTGTGGAAGATAGTATGGTGATTCCTCAAGGATGTAGAACCAGAAATACCATTTGACCCAGCAATCCCATTACTGGGAATGCACCCAAGGGATTATAAATCATGCTGCTATAAAGAGACATGCACACGTATGTTTATTGCAGCACTGTTCACAATAGCAAAGACTTGGAACCAAACAAAATGCTCATGAATGATAGACTGGATAAAGAAAATGTGGCACATATGAGGGGGCAGAGCAAGATGGCCGAATAGGAACAGCTCCAGTCTCCAACTCCCAGCGGGAGCAACACAGAAGACCGGTGATTTCTGCATTTTCAACTGAGGTACTGGGGTCATCTCACTAGGGAGTGCCGGACAATCGGTGCTGGTCAGCTGCTGCAGCCCGAACAGCGAGAGCTGAAGCAGGGCGAGGCATCGCCTCACCTGGGAAGCCCGAGGGGGAAGGGAATCCCTTTTCCTAACCAGGGGAACTGAGACACACAACACCTGGAAAATCGGGTAACTCCCACCCCAATACTGCGCTGTAAGCAAACGGGCACACCAGGAGAATACACCCCACACCTGGCCGGGAGGGTCCCATGCCCACGGAGCCTCCCTCCTTGCTAACACAGCAGTCTGCGGCGATCTAACCACAAGGCAGCAGCGAGGCTGGGGGATGGGTGCCCGCCTTGCTGAGGCTTAAGTAGGTAAACAAAGCCGCTGGGAAGCTCGAACTGGGTAGAGCTCACAGCAGCTCAAGGAAACCTGCCTGTCTCTGTAGACTCCACCTCTGGGGACAGGGCACAGCTAAAAAATAACAGGGGAAGCAGCAGAGACCTATGCAGACGCGAATGACTCTGTCTGACAGCTTTGAAGAGAGCAGTGGATCTCCCAACACAGAGGTTGAGATCTGAGAAGGGACAGACTGCCTGCTCAAGTGGGTCCCTGACCCCTGAGTAGCCTAACGGGGAGACATCCCCCACTAGGGGCAGTCTGACACCCCACACCTCACAGGGTGGAGAACACCCCTGAGAGGAAGCTTCCAAAGTAAGAATCAGACAGGTACACTTGCTGTTCAGCAATATTCTATATTCTGCAACCTCTGCTCCTGATACCCAGGCAAACAGGGTCTGGAGTGGACCTCAAGCAATCTCCAACAGACCTACAGCTGAAGGTCCTGACTATTAGAAGGAAAACTATCAAACAGGAAGAACACCTATACCAAAACCCCATCAGTACGTCACCATCATCAAAGACCAGAGGCAGATAAAACCACGAAGATGGGGAAGAAGCAGGGCAGAAAAGCTGGAAATTCAAAAAATAAGAGCGCATCTCCCCCTGCAAAGGAACACAGCTCTTCGCCAGCAATGGATCAAAGCTGGTCAGAGAATGACTTTGATGAAATGAGAGAAGAAGGTTTCAGTCCATCAAACTTCTCAGAGCTAAAGGAGGAATCACGTACCCAGCGCAAAGAAACTAAAAATCTTGAAAAAAGAGTGGAAGAATTGACAGCTAGACTAATTAATGCAGAGAAGGTCATAAACGAAATGA
>NW_022304251.1:0-11488 GCF_002776525.5 Piliocolobus tephrosceles | reverse complement strand
TGAAACTATTCCAATCAATAGAAAAAGAGGGAATCCTCCCTAACTCATTTTATGAGGCCAACATCATCCTGATACCAAAGCCTGGCAGAGACACAACAAAAAAAGAAAATTTTAGAACAATATCCCTGATGTACATTGATGCAAAAATCTTCAATAAAATACTGGCACACCGGATTCAGCAGCACATCAAAAAGCTTATCCACCATGATCAAGCGGGCTTCATCCCTGGGATGCAAGGCTGGTTCAACATTTGCAAATCAATAAGCGTAATCCAGCATATAAACAGAACCAAAGACAAGAACCACATGATTATCTCAATAGATGCAGAAAGTCTTTTGACAAAATTCAACAGCCCTTCATGCTAAAAGCTCTCAATAAATTCGGTATTGATGGAACGTACCTCAAAGTAATAAGAGCTATTTATGACAAACCCACAGCCAATATCATACTGAATGGGCAAAAACTGGAAAAATTCCCTTTGAAAACTGGCACAAGACAGGGATGCCCTCTCTCACTGCTCCTATTCAACATAGTGTTGGAAGTTCTGGCTAGGGCAATCAGGCAAGAGAAAGAAATCAAGGGTATTCAGTTAGGAAAAGAAGAAGTCTAATTGTCCCTGTTTGCAGATGACATGATTGTATATCTAGAAAACCCCATTGTCTCAGCCCAAAATCTTCTTAAGCTGATAAGCAACTTCAGCAAAGTCTCAGGATACAAAATTAATGTGCAAAAATCACAAGCATTCTTATACACCAGTAACAGACAAACAGAGAACCAAATCAGGAACGAACTTCCATTCACAATTGCTTCAAAGAGAATAAAATACCTAGGACTCTCACTTACAAGGGATATAAAGGACCTCTTCAAGGAGAACTACAAACCACTGCTCAGTGAAGTAAAAGAGGACACTAACAAATGGAAGAACATACCATGCTCAAGGATAGGAAGAATCAATATCGTGAAAATGGCCATACTGCCCAAGGTTATTTATAGATTCAATGCCATCTCCATCAAGCTACCAATGAGTTTCTTCACAGAATTGGAAAAAACGGCTTTAAAGTTCATATGGAACCAAAAAAGAGCCCGCATTGCCAAGAAAATCCTAAGTCAAAAGAACAAAGCTGGAGGCATCACGCTACCTCACTTCAAACTGTACTACAAGGCTACAGTAACCAAAACAGCATGGTACTGGTACCAAGACAGAGATATAGACCAATGGAACAGAACAGAGTGTTCAGAAATAATACCACACATCTACAGCCATCTGATCTTTGACAAACCTGACAAAAACAAGAAATGGGGAAAGGATTCCCTATTTAATAAATGGTGCTGGGATAATTGGCTAGCCATAAGTAGAAAGCTGAAACTGGATCCTTTCCTTACTCCTTATACGAAAATTAATTCAAGATGGATTAGAGACTTAAATGGTAGACCTAATACCATAAAATCCCTAGAAGAAAATCTAGGTAGTACCATTCAGGACATAGGCATGGGCAAGGACTTCATGTCTAAAACACCAAAAGCAATGGCAGCAAAAGCCAAAATTGACAAATGGGATCTAATTAAACTAAAGAGCTTCTGCACAGCAAAAGAAACTACCATCAGAGTGAACAGGCAACCTACAGAATGGGAGAAAATTTTTGCAATCTACTCATCTGACAAAGGGCTAATCTCCAGAACCTACAAAGAACTCAAACAAATTTACAAGAAAAAAACAAACCCATCAAAAAGTGGGCAACGGATATGAACAGACATTTCTCAAAAGAAGACATTCATACAGCCAACAGACACATGAAAAAATGCTCAGCATCACTCGCCATCAGAGAAATGCAAATCAAAACCACAATGAGATACCATCTCACAGCAGTTAGAATGGCAATCATTCAAAAGTCACGAAACAACAGGTGCTGGAGAGGATGTGGAAAAATAGGAACACTTTTACACTGTTGGTGAGATTGTAAACTAGTTCAACCATTATGGAAAACAGTATGGCAATTCCTCAAGGATCTAGAACTAGATGTACCATATGACTCAGCCATCCCACTACTGGGTATATACCCAAAGGATTACAAATCATGCTGCTATAAAGACACATGCACGTGTATGTTTATTGCAGCACTATTCACAATAGCAAAGACTTGGAATCAACCCAAATGTCCATCAGTGACACACTGGAATAAGAAAATTTAGCACATATACACCATGGAATACTATGCAGCCATAAAAAAAGGATGAGTTTGCATCCTTTGTGGGGACATGAATGCAGCTGGAAATCATCATTCTTAGCAAACTATCCGAAGAACAGAAAACCAAACACCGCATGTTCTCACTCATAAGTGGGAACTGAACAATGAGATCACTTGGACTCAAGAAGGGGAACTCACACACTGGGGCCTATCGTGGGGAGGGGGGAGGGGGGAGGGATTGCATTGGGAGTTATACCTGATATAAATGATGAATTGATGGGAACTGAAGAGTTGACGGGTACAGCACACCAACATGGCACAAATATACATATGTAACAAACCTGCATGTTATGCACTTGTACCTGAGACCTTAAAATATATTTAAAAAAAAAAAAAGGTAGAAAGAAGCTTTCTGAGAAACTGCTTTGTGATTTGTGAATTCAACTCACTGAGTTACACCTGTATTTCGTGGAGTTATTTGCTAGCCCTGTTTTTGTGAAATCTGAGAACTGATATTCCGGTTCGCTTTGAAGACTATATGGAAAAAGGCAATATCGTCAGATAAAATCGAGAAAGAAGTTTTCTGAAAAATTTCTTTCTGATCTGTGAATTCATATCACAGTGGTCCACCTTTCTATTCATGAAGCTGTTTGCTACCGCTGTTGTCGTGGAATCTGCAAAGTGTTATTTGAGAGTGCATTGAGGGCTATGGTGAGAAAGGAAATATCCTCAGATAAAAACTTGGAAGAAACGTTCTGAGAAACTGCTTTGTGATGAGTGAATGCAACTCAAAAATTACACTTTTCTTTTAGTTGCTCAGTTTGCTGAATCTGTTTTCTTGAAATCTGCAGTTGGATATTTCTTAGCTCAATGAAGATTACTGGCACAGAGGAAATATCCTCAGATAAAAACTAGAAAGAAACTTTCTGAGAAACTGCTTTGTTATGTCGTAATACAATTCACTGAGTTAAACCTGTATTTTGTGGAGCCGTTTGCTAGTCCTGTTTTTGTGGAATCTGAGAACTGATATTTTGGATCGCTTTGAAGACTATACGGCCAAAGGAATTATCCTCAGAAAAAATGAGAAAGAAGTTTTCTGAGAAATTTCTTTCTGACCTGTAATTCATTGCAAAGTGTTCCACCTTTCTGTTCATGGAGCTGTTTGCTAACACTGTTCTCGTGGAATCTTCAAAGTGATGTTTGGGAGCACGTTGAGGGATGTGGTGAAAAAGGAATATCCTCAGATAAAAAGGGAAAGAAGCTTTCTGAGGAACTGCTTTGTGACGTGTGAATGCAACTCACAGAGTTACACTTTTCATTGATCAGTTTGCTAAATCTGTTTTGTTGAAATCTACAATTGGATATTTCTTAGTGCAATGAAACTTACAGTGACAAAGGAAATATCCTCAGATAAAATGTAGAAAGAAGCTTTCTGAGAAACTGCCTTGTGATGGGTGATTTCAACTCACTGAGTTACACCTGTATTTTGGGGACCCGTTTGCTATCCCTGTTTTGGGGGTATCTGAGAACTGATATTTCATATTGCTTTGAAGACTATGCAGCCAAAGGAAATATCTTCAGATAAAAATTAGAAAGAAGCTTTCTGAGAAACTGCTTTGTGATGTGTGAATTCAAATCACCGAGTTACAGCTGTATTTTGTGGAGCTGTTTGCTAGTCCTGCTTTTGTGGAATCTAAGACCTAATATTTTGGATGGCTTTGAATACTATTCGGCCAAAGAAAATATTCTCAGATAAACATGAGAAAAAAGCTTTCTGAGAAACTCCTTTGTTATCTGTGAATTCATCTTACAGAATTCCACCGAGCTGTTCATGAATCTGTTTGCTAACACTGTTTTCGTGGAATCTTCAAAGTGATATTTTGGACGGCTTTGAGGGCTACTGAAGTAAAGGAAATATAATCAGATAAAAACGAGAAAGAAGCTTTCTGAGAAACTTCTTTGTGATCTGTGAATTCATCTCACGGAGTTCCACCTTTATGTTCATGAAGCCGTTTGTTAACACTGTTCTGGAATCTGCAAAGTGATATTTGGGTTGCATTTATGGTGGGAAAGAAATTATCCTCAGATAAAAACGAGAAAGAAGCTTTCTGATAAACTTCTGTGTGATCTGTGAATTGATCTCACAGACTTCCAACTTTCTCTTCATGCAGCCGTTTGTTATCACTGTTCTTGTGGAAACTGCAAAGTGATATTTGGGAGCCCATGGAGGGCTATGGTGAAAAAGGAAATATCCTTAGATAAAACCTGTAAAGAAGCATTCTGAGAAACTACTTTGTGAAATGTGAATGGAAGCCACAGAGTTACACTTTTCTTTTCATTGATCAGTTTGCTAACTCTGTTTTCTTGAAATCTGCAATGGGATATTTCTTACTGCAATGAAGCTTACGATGACAAAGGAAATATCCTCAGATAAAAAGTAGAAAGAAGCTTTCTTTGAAACTGCTTTGTGATGTGTGAATTCAACTGACTGAGTTACACCTGTGTTTCGTGGAGCTGCTTGCTAGCCCTGTCTTTTTGGAATCCGAGAATTGATATTTTGGATCACTTTGAAGACTGTACCACCAAAGGAAATATCCTCAGATAAAATAGAGAAAGAAATTTTCTGTGAAATTTCTTTCTGTTCTGTGAATTCTTCTCTCAGAGTTCCACCTTTCTGTTCATGAAGCTGTTTGCTAATACTGTTCTCGTGGAATCTGCAAAGTGATATTTGGGAACCGCTTGAGGGCTATGGTGGAAAAGAAAATATCCTCAGATAGAATCGAGAAAGGAGCTTTCTGAGAAACTTCTTTGTGATCTGTGAATTCTTCTCACAGAATATCACGTTTCCATTCATGAAGCCACTTGCTAACACTGTTCTCGTGAAATCTGCAAAGTGATATATGGGAGCACGTTGAGGGCCATGGTGATAAAGAAAATATCCTCAAATAAAATGAGAAAGAAGTTCTCTGAGAAACTTCTTTGTGATCTGTGAATTCATATAACAGAGTTCCACATTTCTCTTCATGAAGCCGTTTGCTAACACTGTTTTTGTGGAATCTGCAAAATGATATTTCGGAACACATTGAGAGCTATGCTGGAAAAGGAAATATAATCAGATAAAGACGAGAAAGAAGCTTTCTGAGAAACTCCTTTGTGATCTGTGAATTCATCTCACAGAGTTCCACCTTTCTGTTCATGAAGCCGTTTGCTGACACTGTTCTCGTGGGATCTGCAAACTGATATTTGGGAGTGCCTTAAGGGCTATGATGGAAAAGGAAGTATAATCAGATAAAAACGAGAAAGAAGTTTTCTGAGAAACTTCTTTGGGATCTTTTAATTCATCTCACAGAATTCCACTTTTCTGTTTATGAAGCTGTTTCCAAAGGCTGTTTTCATGAAAATTGGAAGGTGATACTTGGGATCCCATTGAGGGCTATGGTAAAAAGGTATCTCCTATTTCCCCACAAGCCTACATGTGCTCCGAAAGTCCCTTTCTGAATTCATCCCTGACACAGTTTCAAATCTGTGTAATAGAAGGAAAGTTTTATCTATGTGAGATGAGTCGACATATCTATTCCAAAGCATTTTCACAGAAAGCTTCTATCCAGTTTTTATCTGAGGATATTTCTTTTTTCACCATGGCCGTAAATATACTCCCCAATGTCCCCTTTTAGCTTTTTCTCCAAACGCGATTCCTCAATCCTCTATGAGAAGAAAAGTGTAATTCTGTGAAACTGCTGTAGGTCCCGTGAAGTCCACTCGCCCAGTTAAGCCTCTGTTTTCATTGATCAGTATTCTAACACTCTTTTGGGTTAGTCAGCCGAGGGATACTCAGGAGCGCTTTGAGGCTTATGGTGAAAACCGAAATCTCTTCAGATAGATACAGGAGAGAAGATTTCTGAGGAGCTGCTTTGTGACGTGTTAATTCCACTCAAAAAAAATTATACTTTTCTTCTAATAGAAGATTGAGAAATCTCGTTTGGAGAAAAAGCTACCAGGGGACAGTCGGGAGTATATGGATGGCTATGGTGAAAAAGGAACTATCCTCAGACATATACTGGAAAGAAGCTTTCTGTGAAACTGCTTTGTGGTGCATGTCTCTATTCACCACACATGGATAAAACTTTCTTTCCATTACGCTGTTTTGAAACTGCGTCATGGACAGATTCGAGATGGGACCTCAGGAGCACATTCAGGCCTAGGGGAAATAGAAAATATCTCCAAATACAAAACTGGAGAGAAGCTTTCTGAGAAACTGCTTTTTGATGTGTGCA
Organism: Piliocolobus tephrosceles; assembly: GCF_002776525.5. Taxonomy (NCBI): domain Eukaryota; kingdom Metazoa; phylum Chordata; class Mammalia; order Primates; family Cercopithecidae; genus Piliocolobus; species Piliocolobus tephrosceles. Next base: position 5,028 of record NW_022304251.1, on the reverse strand, counting down.
TTCCACTCAAGAATTTATACCTGTTTTCTCATAAGGCAGTGTTTGAACACTGTTCCTGTAAAAGTGAAGGTGATATTTTGCAGCGCGTTGAGGACTGTTGTGAAAAGTGAAATATCCTGAAATAGAATCCAGAAAGAAGCGTTCCAAGAAATTGCTCTCCAACGTGTGCATTCGTTTCAGAGAGTTAAAGCTTACACTATGTTGCCCAGTTTGAAAACTCTGTCTTTAAGAAGTATCTGAAGGGATATTTAGTGGTTCTTCTGGGCTTTTGGTGAGAAAGGAAACGTCTTCCAATGAAAACTGGAGAGAAGCTTTGAGAGCAACTGCTTTGTGATGTGTGTATTCATCTCATAGAGTTAAATCGTTCTCTAGATTGAGCAGTTTGAATTCGCTGTTTCTGTGAAACCTGAGAAAGGACATTTGGTAATGGACTTAAGAATATGCTGAAAAAGAAATACCCTCCAATAAAAACCGGAAGGAAACTTTCTGTGAAACTGCTCTAGGTCACCTGAAGTCCACTCGCACAGTTAAGCTTCTGTTTTCATTAAGTAGTATTCTAACACTGTTTTAGGTAGTCAGCTAAGGGATACTTGGGAGTACTTTGAGGCTTACGGTGAAAACGGAAATATCTTCAGATAGATACTGGAGAGAAGATTTCCGAGGAGCTGCTCTGTGACATGTGCATTCCATTCATAGAATTACACTTTTCTGCTCATAGAGGATTGGGGAATCGCGTTATGGAGAAAAAGCTAAAAGGGGACATTCAGGATTATATGGATGGCTATGGTGAAAAAGGAAATATCCTCAGACAATAACTGGAAAGAAGCTTTCTGTGAAACTGCTTTGTGATAGACATATCTATTCATCTCACATAGATGAAACTTTCTTTGTATTACACAGTTTTCAAACTGCGTCATGACGGATTCGCCAAGGGACTTTCTGGAACACATTCAGGCCTAGGAGGAAATAGGAGATATGTTCAGATAAAAACTGGACAGAAGTTTCCTGAGAAACTGCTTTGTGTTCTGTGAATTCCACTCAGGCAGTCATATCTCTTTTCTCATAAGGCAGCACCACTTAATATCCCTTCACAGATTCCTCAAAGACAGAGCTTCCAAACTGGGCAACGTAGTGTAAGCTTTAACTCTCTGAAATGAATGCACACGTCAGAGAGCAGTTTCTTGGAACTCTTCTTTCTGGGTTTTGTTTGAGGATATTTCACTTTTCGCCATAGTCTTCAATGCGCTGCAAACTATCACTTTTTCAGTTTTACAGGAACAGTGTTCAAACACTGCCATATGAGAAAAGAGGTATAACTCCCTGAGTGGAATGCACACATCACAAAGCAGTTTCTCAGAAAGCTTCTCTCCAGTTCTTATCTTAAGATATTTCCTATTTCCCCACAGGCCTGAATGTGCTCCCGAATGTCCCTTTGCCAATCTGTCCATGACACAGTTTCAAAACTGCGTAATAGTAAGAAAGTTTTATCTATGTGAGATGAATAGATATTTCTATCTCAAAGCAGTTTCACAGAAAGCTTCTTTTCAGATTTTGTCTGAGGATATTTCCTTTTTCACTATAGCCATCCATATACTCCCGAATGTCCCCTGGTATCTTTTTATAAAAAAGGGATTCCCCAATCCTCTATGAGAAGGAATGTATAACTCTATGAGTTTAATGCACACGTCATAAAGCAGCTCCTCGGAAATCTGCTCTCCAGAGTCTATCTGAAGATATTTCTGCTTTCACCATAAGCCTCAAAGCGCTACTGCATATCCCTTAGCAGACTAACCCAAAACAGTGTTAAAAAACTGCTCAATGAAAACAGAAGCTTAACTGTACAAGTAGACTTCACGTGACCTAGAGCAGTTTCACAGAAACATTCCTTCTGGTTTTTATCAGAGAGTATTTCTTTTTCAGCATATTCTTAAGTTCATTCCCAAATGTCCTTTCTCAGGTTCCACAGAAACAATGATATCAAATTGCTTGATCCAAAGAATGATTTAACTCTATGAGATGAATACACACATCACAAAGCAGTTGCTCTGAAAGCTTCTCTCCAGTTTTCATCGGAAGACGTTTTCTTTGTGACCACAAGCCTCCGGGCACCACTTAATATCCCTTCACGTATTCCTCAAAGACGGAGTTTCCAAACTGGGCAATGTGATGTAAGCTTTAACTCTCTGAAATGAGTGCACATGTCAGAGAGCAGTTTGTTAGAACCTTTCTTTCTGGGTTTTATTTCCGGATATTGCACTTTTTGCCATAGTCTTCAATCTGCTGCCAAATATCAGTTTTTCAGTTTTACACGAACAGTGTTCAAGCACTGTCTTATGAGAAAAGTGGTATAACTCCCTCAGTGGAATACACACATCACAAAGTAGTTTCTCACAAAGCTTCACTCCAGTTTTTATCTGAAGATATTTGCTATTACCCCACAGACCTGTATGTGCTCCTGAATATCAATTCGCCAGTCCGTCCATGACATCATTTCAAAACTGCATAATAGAAAGAAAGCTTTATCTATGTGAGATGAATAGACATATCTATCACAAAGCAGTTTCAGAGAAAGCTTCTTTCCAGTTTTTGTTTGAGGAAATTTCCTTTTTCTCCGTAGTTGTCAATATACTCCCGAATGGAATCCGGTAGCTTTTTCTCCAAACGGGATTCCCTAATCCTCTATGAGATGAAAAGTATAACTCTGTGAGCGGAATGCACATGTCACAAATCAGCTCCTCGGAAACTTTCTCTCCAGTATCTCTCTGAAAATATTTCCGTTTTCTCCATAAGCCTCAAAGTGCTCCCAAGCATCCCTTAGTTGACTAAGCTAAAAGAATGTTAGAATACTGATCAATGAAAACAGGAGTTTAACTGTGTGAATGGACTGCAGGTGACCTAGAGCAGTTTCACAGAAAGTTTCCTTCTGGTTTTTATTGAAGGGTATTTCTTTTTCAGCATATTCTTAAGAGTGTTCACAAATGTCCTTTCTCAGGTTCCACAGAAACAGTGATTTAAAACTGCTCAATCCAAAGAATGATTTAAATCTATGAGATGAATTCACACATCACAAAGCAGTTACTTTGAAAGTTTCTCTCCAGTTTTCATCGGAAGACGTTTCCTTTCTCACCGCAACCCTCCGGGTGTCACTTAATATCCCTTCAGAGATTCCTCAAAGACAGTTTCCAAACTGGGCAACTTAGTGTAAACTTTAACTCTCTGAAATGAATGTACATGTCAGAGAGCAGCTTCTTGGAACGCTACTTTCTGGGTTTTATTTCAGGGTATTTCACTTTTCGCCATAGTCTTCAATGCCTCGCAAAATATCACGTTTTCAGTTTTACAGCAACAGTGTTCAAAACTGCCTTATGAGAAAAGAGGTATAACTCCCTGAGTCGAATGCGCACATCACAAACAGTTTCTCAGAAAGCTTTTCTCTTGTTTTTATCTGAACATATCTCCTATTTCCTCCTAGGCCTGAATGTGTTCCAGAAAGTCCCTTGGCGAATCCGTCATGACGCAGTTTGAAAACTGCATAATAGAAAGAAAGTTTTATCTATGGAAAATGAATAGACATATCTATCACAAAGCAGTATCACAGACTACTTTTTTCCTGTTTTTGTCTGACTATATTTCCTTTTTCACCATAGCCATCCACATACTCCTGAATGTCTCCTGGTAGCTTTTTCTCCAAATGGGATTCCCCAATCCTATATGAGAAGAAAAGTATAACTCTGTGAGTGGAATCCAAAGTTCCCAAAGAAGCTCCTGAGAAATCTTCTCTCCAGTATCTATCTGAAGATATTTCCGCTTTCACCATAAGCCTCAAAGCACTCCCTAGTATCCCTTAGCTGACTAACCTAAAAGAGTGATAGAATACTGCTCAATGAAAACACAATCTTAAGGGTGAGAGTGGACTTCACGTGAATTAGAGCAGTTTCAAAGAGTGTTTTCTTCTCTTTTTTATCAGAGGGTATTTCTTTTTCAGCATTGTCTTAAGAGCATTCCCAAATGTCCTTGCTCAGGTTCCACAGAAACAATGATATTGAACTGCTCAATCCAAAGAATGATTTAATTCTATGAGATGAATACACACATCACAAAGCAGTTGCTTTGAAACTTCTCTCCAGTTTTCATCGGAAGACGTTTCATTTCTCACCACAATCCCAGGGGAACCACTTAATATCGGTTCACAGATTCCTCAAAGACAGAGTTTCCAAACTGACAATGTAGTGTAAGCTTCAACTATCCGAAATCAATGCACAGGTCAGAGAGCAGTTTCGTGGAATGCTTCTCTCTGGGTTTATTTCAGGATATTTCACTTTTCACCATAGTCGTCAATGTGCTGTAAAATATCACTTTTTGAGTTTAGAAGAACAGTGTCCAAACACTGCCTTATGAGAAAAGAGGTATAACTACCTGAGTGTAATGCACAAAACACAAAGCTGTTTCTCAGAAAACTTATCTCCAACTTATATCTGAAGATATTTCCTATTACCCAACAGGCCTGAATGTGCTCCTGAATGTCCCTTCGCGAATCCGTCCATGACGCAGTTTGAAAACTGCGTAACAGAAGAAAGTTTTATCTATGGAAAATGAATAGACATATCTATGCCAAAGCTGTTTCACAGAAAGTTTCTTTCCAGTTTTTGTCTGAGGATATTTCCTTTTTCACCATAGCCGTCCATATACTCCCAAATGTCCCCGATAGCTTTTTCTCCAAAAGGAATTACCCAATTCTCTATGAGAAGAAGAGTATAACTCTATGAGTGGAATGCACAAGTCACAAAGCAGCTCCTCGGAAATCTTCTCGCCAATATCTATCTGAAGATATTTCCGTTTTCAGCATAAGCTTAAAGCCCTCCCGAATATCCCTTAGCTGTCTAACCTAAACCGGTGTTAGAATACTGCTCAATGAAAACAGAAGCTTGGCTGTGCGAGTGGAATTCACGTGACCTAGAGCAGTTTCACAGAAAGTTTCCTTCTGGTTTTTATCGGAGGGTGTTTCTTTTTCAGCAAGTTCTAAAGAGC
>NW_022304250.1:0-8324 GCF_002776525.5 Piliocolobus tephrosceles | reverse complement strand
GTCATAAATAGCTCTTATTATTTTGAGGTATGTTCCATCAATACCGAGTTTATTGAGCGTTTTTACCATGAAGGGCTGTTGAATTTTGTCAAAAGCCTTTTCTGCATCTATTGAGATAATCATGTGGTTCTTGTCTTTGGTTCTGTTGATATGCTGGATTATGTTGATTGATTTGCGAATGTTGAACCAGCCTTGCATCCCAGGGATGAAACCCACTTGATCATGGTGGATAAGCTTTTTGATATGCTGCTGAATCCGGTTTGCCAGTATTGTATTGAGGATTTTTGCATCGATGTTCATCAGGGAAATTGGTCTAAAATTCTCTTTTTTGTTGTGTCTCTGCCAGGCTTTGGTATCAGGATGATGTTGGCCTCATAAAATGAGTTAGGGAGGATTCCCTCTTTTTCTATTACCATCATTCTTAGCAAACTATCACAAGAAGAGAAACCAAACACCTCATGTTCTCACTCATAGGTGGGAACTGACCAATGAGCTCACTTGGACTCGGGAAGGGGAACATCACACAATGGGGCCTATCATGGGGAGCGGGGAGAGGGGAAGGATTGCATTGGGGAGTTATACCTGATATAAATGATTAATTGATGGGTGCTGATGAGTTGATGGGTGCAGCACACCAACATGGCACATATATACATATGTAACAAACTTGCACGTTATGCACATGTACCCTAGAACTTAAGGTATAATAAAAAATAAAATAAAATAAGTAATATTTCGGAACGCCTTGAGGACTATGGCGAGTAGTGAAATATACTGAAATAAAATCGAGGAAGAAGCATTCCAAAAATGTGCTCTCTCATATATGCATTCATTTCACAGAGTTAATTTTTACTCTGTGTTGCCCAGGTTCAAAACTCTGTCTTAGAAGAATCTGTGATGGGATGCTTATTGAGGCCCGGAGGCTTCTGGTTAGCAAGAAAGCTTCTTCTGATGAAACTAGCAGAGAAACGTTCTGAACAACTGCTTTGTGATGTGTGTATTCGTCTCATAGACTTAAAACATTCTTTGGACTGAGTAGCCTGTAATTGCAGTTTTTGTGGAATCTTAGGAGGGACATTTGGGAACGATCCTTAGAATATGGAGAAAGAAATGTCCTCAGGAAAAATCCAGTAGGAAGCTTTTTGTGAAACTCCTCTGTCATCTTAATTCTTCTCACTCAGTTAAGCCTCTCATTTCATTGAGCAGTTTTCTAGCCCTGGGTATGTTTAGCGTGTGATGGGATATTCGGGAGCACTTTGAGGCTTACTTTGAAAAAGGAAATATGATCAGACCGAAACTGGAGAGAAGCTTTCCGATGAACTGCTTTGTGACATGTGCTTTCCAGCCACAGTGTTATACCTCTCTTCTCATACAGCGTCGGGGAATCCCATTTGAAGAAACAGGTATCAAGTGAATTCGGAAGCATGTTGATGCCGATGGTGAAAAGCGAAATAGCCTCAGACAAAAACTGGAAAGAAGCTTTCTTGGAAACTACTCTGTGATATGTGTAATCATCTGACATAATTAAATCTTTCTTTACATTACGCAGCTTAGAACCTGTCATCCACGAAGGGACCTTCAGGAGCACGCTCTGCACTATGGTGAAAAAGGAAATATCTTCAAATAAAAACTGGAGAGAAATTTTCTGTGAATCTGCTTTTTGCTATGTTTATTCATCTCACAGTGATGAAGCTTTCTTTACGTTATGCAGCTTTCAAGCTCTGTCGTGGGCAGATTCACAAAGGGATATTTGGGATCACATTGATGCCTAAGGTGAAATAGCAAAAGCAGTCAGATAAAAAGTGGAGAGAACCTTTCTGAGAAACTGCTTTGTGAAATATGCATTCCACTGACACTGTTATAAATCTCGTTTCATATAGCGTCAGGCAAATCGTTTCGGAGCAACAGGTACTAAGTGATATTCGGGAGCATGTTGATGCTGATGGTGAAAGGGGAAATAGCCTCAGAAAAAAACTGGTAAGAAGCTTTCTAGGAAACTACTCAGTGATATGTGTAATCATCTCAGATAGATAAAGCTTTCTTTATAATATGCAGCTTGGTAACTGTCATGGATGGAACCATGAAGGGAAGTTTGAGAGCACATCCAGGACTATGGTGAAGAAGGAAATATCTTCAGATAAAAAGTGAAAAAAGCTTTCTGTGAATCTGCTTTTTGTTGTTTAGTCATCTCACAGAGATGAAACTTTCTTTACATTACACAGCTTGAAAACTCCCTCTTGGATGGATCTGCAAAGGGATATTTGGGATCACATTTGGGCCTATGATGAAAGAGGAAATATAGTCTGATTAAAACTGGAGAGAAGCTTTCTCAGAAACTGCTTGGTGATGTGTGCATTCCACTCAGGGAGTTATAACTTTCTTCTCATAAGGCACAGTTTTAACACTGTTCCTGTAAAACTAAAGGAGTGGTATTCAGAGCACATTGAAATCTATGACGAAAAGTGAAATGTCGTCCACACACACACACAAAAAAAAAACAGAAAGAAGCACTCGAACAAACTGCTATCTGATATGTCCATTATTTTCACAGGGTTAAAGCTTACTCTTTATTTCCCAGTTTTAAAGTCGGTCTTTCAGCTTTCTACGAAGGGATATTAAGTGGCAACCATAGGCCTGTGTGATTCAAGGAAATGTCTTACATCAAGTTTTGGAGAGAAGTTTTCTGCGTAACTCTTTTGTGATGTTTGTATTCATCTCATAGAGTTAAATCATTCTTTGGATTGAAGAGTTTGAAATCACTGTTTCTGTTGAATCTGAAGAAGGACATTTGGAAACTCTCTTGAGTATATCTTGAAAAAGAAATAACCTCAGAGAGAAACCAGAAGGAAGCTTTCTGTGAAACTGCTCTGTGTCACTTGTGTTCCGCTAACATGGTTAAGCTTCCCTTTTCATTGAGCTGTATCATAGCACGGTTTTTGTTTAGCCTGTGAAGGAATATTCAGGAGGGCTTTGAGGTTTATGCTGAGAAAGGAAACGTCTTCAGATAGTAACTGGAGAGAAGCTTTCTGAGGAGCTGATTTGTGATGTGTGCATTCCACTCACAGAAATATACCTTCCTTCTCCTAGAGGATTCCAGAATTCCTTTTGTAGAACAAGTTACAAAATAGACATTCAGGAGTATAGGGAAGGCTATACTGAAAAAGTAAATAACATCAGACAAAAACAGGTAAGCAGATTTCTGTGAAACTGCTTTGTGTTAGATATATCTATTCGTCTCTCATAGTTAAAAATTTAATTATAATACGCAGTTTGGAAACTCCATCATGCACAGATCTGCAAAGAGACGTTTGGGAGAACAGTCAGGCCTACGGTGAAAGAGGAGAAAACTTCGGATAAAAACTGGATAGAAGCTTTCGGAGAAACCACTTTGTGATGTATGCATTCCGCTCAGGGAGTTGTACCTCTTTTCCCACAAGGCAGTGTTTGAACAGTGTTCCAGTGAAACCGAAAAAGTGATACTTTGGACCGCATGGAGAACTATGGCGAATAGTGAAATATACTGAAATAAAATCGAGGAATAAGCATTCCACGAATCTGATCACTGAGAGGTGCATTCAATTTACAGAGTTAATGCTTACTCTATGTTGCCCAGTTTCATAACTCTGCCTTTGAAGAATCTCTGAAGAGATATTTAGTGACGCCCGGAGGCATCTGCTGAGCGATGAAATGTCTCCCAATGAAATCTGCACAAAAACGTTCTGGGCAACTGCTTTTGATGTGTGTATTCATCTCAAGGAGTTTAACGATTCTTTGGATTCAGCAGCTTGAACTCACTGTTTTTGAGAAATCTGAGAAAGGATATCTGGGAAGGATCCTTAGAATATGGAAAAAGATATATCCTCAGGTAAAATCCAGCAGAAAGCTTTCTGCGAAACTGCTTTGTGTCATCTTAATTCCTCTTAGTCAGTTCAGCCTGTCTTTCCTTTAATCAGTTTTCTAACCCTGTGTATGTTTGTCGCATGATGGCATATTCGGGAGCAATTTGAAGCTTACAGTGAAATAGGAAATACTTTCAGAACGAAACTGGAGAGAAGCTTTCAGAGGAACTGCTTTGTGACATGTGCATTCCACTCACAGTGTTTTACCTCCCTTCTCATACAGGGTCGGTGAAACACTTTTGGAGGAACATGTACCAAGTGATATTCGAGAGCATGTTGATGCTGATGGTGAAAAGGGAAATAGCCTGAGACAGAAATTGGAAAGAAGGTTTCTACGAAACTACACTGTGACATGTGTATTCATCTGACATAGATAAACTTTCTTTACATTATGCAGCTTGGAAACTGTCATGGACGGATCTACGAAGGGACCATCGAGAGCACATTCAGGACTATGGTGAAAATGGAAGTTTCTTCAGAAAAAAACTGGAAAGCCTTCTGTAAATCACCTTTTGGTTATTTTTATTTATTTATTTATTTTTTGAGACGGAGTCACGCTCTTTCGCCCAGGCTGGAGTGTAGTGGCCGGATCTCAGCTCACTGCAAGCTCCACCTCCCAGGTTTACGCCATTCTCCTGTCTCAGCCTCCCAAGTAGCTGGGACTACAGGCACCAGCCTCCTCGCTTGGCTAGTTTTCTGTATTCTTTAGTAGAGAAAGGGTTTCAACGTATTAGCCAGGATGGTCTCGATCTCCTCAACTTGTGATCTGCCCGTCTCGGCCTCCCAAAGTGCTGGGATTACAGGCTTGAGCCACCATGCCCGGCTTGCTATGTTTAATCATCTCACATAGCTGAAGCTTTATTTACATTACACAGCTTGGAACCACCCTCATAGATGGATCCGTGATGGGATATTTGGGATCACATTCAGGCCTACGGTGAAATAGGAAATAGAGTCAGATAAAAACTGGAGAGAAGCTTTCTGAGAAACTGCCTGGTGATGTGTGCATTCCACTCAGGCAGCTATAACTTTCTTCTCATATGGCACAGATTGAAATCTGTTCCTGTAAAACCAAAAGAGTGATATTCAGAGCACATTGAACACTATGGCAAAAAGTCAAATGTCACCAAATAAAAAACAGAAAGAAGCACTCGAAGAACCTGCTCTCTGACATGTCCATTCTTTTCACAGAGCTAAAGCTTGCTCTACATTCCCCAATTTGAAAGTCGGTCTTTGAGGTTCCTGCGAAGAAATAATAAGTGGAAACCAAAATCCTGTGTCAAGTAAGGAAATGTCTTCCATCGAAATTCGGAGAGAATCTTTCTGTGTAACTCTTTTTTGATGTTTGTATTCATCTCATAGCGTTATATGATTCTTTGGATTGAGCAGTTTGAAAACATTGTTTCTGTGGAATCTGAGAAAGGACATATGGAAAAGCTCTTTAGAATATCCTGAAAAAGGAAGGGGGCGGAACAAGATGGCCGAATAGGAACAGCTCCAGTCTCCATCTCCCAGGGCGAGCGACACAGAAGACCAGTGATTTCTGCCTTTTCAACTCAGGTACTGGGGTCATCTCACTCGGGAGTGCCGGACAATCGGTGCTGGTCAGCTGTTGCAGCCTGACCAGCGAGAGCTGAAGCAGGGCGAGGCATCGCCTGACCTGGGAAGCGCGAGGGGGAAGAGAGTCCCTTTTCCTAGCCAGGGGAACTGAGACACACAACACCTTGAAAATCGGGTAACTCCCACCCCAATACTGCGCTATAAGCACAACGGCACACCAGGAGAATATATCCCACACCAGGCTGGGAGGGTCTCACGCCCACGGAGCCTCCCTCCTTGCTAACACAGCAGTCTGTGGCAATCTAACCGCAAGGCAGCAGCGAGGCTGGGGGAGGGGCGCCTGCCATCGCTGAGGCTTAAGTAGGTAAACAAAGCCGCTGGGAAAATCGAACTGGGTGGAGCTCACAGCAGCTCAAGGAAACCTGCCTGTCTCTGTAGACTCCACCTCTGGGGACAGGGCACAGCTAAAGCAGCAGAGGTCTGGCAGACGCGAACGACTCTCTGTCTGACAGCTTTGAAGAGAGCAGTGGATCTCCCAACACGGAGGTTGTGATCTGAGAAGGGGCAGACTGCCTGCTCAGGTGGGTCCCTGACCCTGAGTAGCCTAACTGGGAGACATCCCCCACTAGGGGCAGTCTGACACCCCACACCTCACAGGGTGGAGTACACCCCTGAGAGGAAGCTTCCAAAGCAAGAATCAGACAGGTGCACTCCCTGTTCAGCAATATTCTGTCTTCTGCAACCTCTGCTGCTGATAGCCAGGCAAACAGGGTCTGGAGTGGACCTCAAGCAATCTTCAACAGACCTATAGCTGAGGGTCCTGAATGTCAGAAGGAAAACTATCAAACAGGAAGGACACCTATACCAAAACCCCATCAGTTCGTCACCATCATCAAATACCAGAGACAGATGAAACCACAAAGATGGGGAAAAAGCAGGGCAGAAAAGCTGGAAATTCAAAAAATAAGAGTGCATTTCCCCCTGCAACGGAGCACAGCCCATCGCCAACAACAAATCAAAGCTGGTCAGAGAAGGACTTTGATGAGATGAGAGAAGAAGGCTTCAGTCCATCAAACCTCTCAGAGTTAAAGGAGGATTACGTACCCAGCGCAAAGAAACTAAAAATCTTGAAAAAAGAGTGGAAGAATAGACAGCTAGACTAACTAATGCAGAGAAGGTCATAAACGAAATGACAGAGATGAAAACCATGACATGAGAAATACGTGACAAATGCACAGACTTCAGTAACTGACTCAAACAACTGGAAGACAGAGTATCAGCGATGGAGGATCAAATGAATGAAATGAAGCGAGAAGAGAAACCAAAAGAAAAAAGAAGAAAAAGAAATGAACAAAGCCTGCAAGAAGTATGGGATTATGTCAAAAGACCAAATCTACGTCTGATTGGGGTGCCTGAAAGTGAGGGGGAAAATGGAACCAAAATGGAAAACACTCTTCAGGATATCATCCAGGAGAAATTCCCCAACCTAGCAGGGCAGGCTAACATTCAAATTCAGGAAATACAGTGAACGCCACAAAGATCCTCCTCCAGAATACCAACCCCAAGACACATAATTGCCACATTCACCAAAGTTGAAAGGAAGGACAAAATCTTAAGGGCAGCCAGAGAGAAAGGTCGGGTTACCCACAAAGGGAAGCCCATCAGACTGACAGCAGATCTCTCGGCAGAAACTCTACAAGCCAGAAGAGAGTGGGGGCCAATATTCAAAGTTCTTAAAGAAAAGAAATTTAAACCCAGAATTTCATATCCAGCCAAACTAAGTGTGATAAGTGAAGGAGAAATAAAAATCCTTTACAGATAAGCAAATGCTTAGAGATTTTGTCACCACCAGGCCTGCTTTACAAGAGACCCTGAAGGAAGCCATAAACATGGAAAGTAACAACCGGTACCAGCCATTGCAAAAACATGCCAAAATGTAAAGACCATCGAGGCTAGGAAGAAACCGCATCAACTAATGAGCAAAATAACCAGTTAATATCATAATGGCAGGATCAAGTTCACACATAACAATATTAACCTTAAATGTAAATGGACTGAATGCTCCAATTAAAAGACACAGACTGGCAAACTGGATAAAGAGTCAAGACCCATCAGTCCGCTGTCTTCAGGAGACCCATCTCACATGCAGAGACATACATAGGCTCAAAATAAAGGGATGGAGGAAGATCTACCAAGCAAATGGAGAACAAAAAAAAGCAGGGGTTGCAATCCTAGTCTCTGATAAAACAGACTTTAAACCATCAAAGATCAAAAGAGACAAAGAAGGCCATTACATAATGCTAAAGGGATCAATGCAACAGGAAGAGCTAACTATCCTAAATATATATGCACCCAATACAGGAGCACCCAGATTCACAAAGCAAGTCCTTAGAGACTTACAAAGAGACTTAGACTCCCATACAATAATAATGGGAGACTTCAACATTCCACTGTCAACATTAGACAGATCAACGAGACAGAAAGTTAACAAGGATATCAAGGAATTGAACTCATCTCTGCACAAAGCAGACCTAATAGACATCTATACAACTCTCCACCCCAAGTCAACAGAATATACATTCTTCTCAGCACCACATCACACTTATTCCAGAATTGACCACATAATTGGAAGTAAAGCACTCCTCAGCAAATGTAAAAGAACAGAAATTATAACAAACTCTCTCAGACCACAGTGCAATCAAACTTGAACTCAGGACAAAGAAACTCAATCAAAACCGCTCAACTACATGGAAACTGAACAACCTGCTCCTGAATGACTACTGGGTACATAACGAAATGAAAGCAGAAATAAAGATGTTCTTTGAAACCAATGAGAACAAAGATACAACATACCAGAATCTCTGG
>NW_022304248.1:0-1501 GCF_002776525.5 Piliocolobus tephrosceles | reverse complement strand
GAAGTCCTTGCCCATGCCTATATCCTGAATGGTATTACCTAGGTTTTCTTCTAGGGTTTTTATGGTATTAGGTCTAACATTTAAGTCTCTAATCCATCTTGAATTAATCTTCGTATAAGGAGTAAGGAAAGGATCCAGTTTCAGCTTTCTACTTATGGCTAGCCAATTTTCCCAGCACCATTTATTAAATAGGGAATCCTTTCCCCATTTCTTGTTTTTCTCAGGTTTGTCAAATATCAGATGGTTGTAGATGTGTGGCATTATTTCTGAAGGCTCCGTTCTGTTCCATTGGTCTATATCTCTGTTTTGGTACCAGTACCATGCTGTTTTGGTTACTGTAGCCTTGTAGTATAGTTTGAAGTCAGGTAGCGTGACGCCTCCGGCTTTGTCCTTTTGACTTAGGATTGTCTTGGCAATACGGGCTCTTTTTTGGTTCCATATGAACTTTAAAGCAGTTTTTTCCAATTCGGTGAAGAAACTCATTGGTAGCTTGATGGGGATGGCATTGAATCTATAAATAACCTTGGGCAGTATAGCCATTTTCACAATATTGATTCTGCCTATCCATGAGCATGGTATGTTCTTCCATTTGTTTGTGTCCTCTTTGATTTCACTGAGCAGTGGTTTGTAGTTCTCCTTGAAGAGGTCCTTTACATCCCTTGTAAGTTGGATTCCTAGGTATTTTATTCTCTTTGAAGCAATTGTGAATGGAAGTTCATTCCTGATTTGGCTCTCTGCTTGTCTGTTACTGGTGTATAAGAATGCTTGTGATTTTTGCACATTAATTTTGTATCCTGAGACTTTGCTGAAGTTGCTTATCAGCTTAAGAAGATTTTGGGCTGAGACGATGGGGTTTTCTAAATACACAATCATGTCATCTGCAAACAGGGACAATTTGACTTCCTCTTTTCCTAACTGAATACCCTTGATTTCTTTCTCTTGCCTGATTGCCCTAGCCAGAACTTCCAACACTATGTTGAATAGGAGTGGTGAGAGAGGGCATCCCTGTCTTGTGCCAGTTTTCAAAGGGAACTTTTCCAGTTTTTGCCCATTCAGTATGATATTAGCTGTGGGTTTGTCATAAATAGCTCTTATTATTTTGAGGTACGTTCCATCAATACCGAATTTGTTGAGCGTTTTTAGCATGAAGGGCTGTTGAATTTTGTCAAAAGCCTTTTCTGCATCTATTGAGATAATCATGTGGTTCTTGTCTTTGGTTCTGTTGATATGCTGGATTACGTTGATTGATTTGCGAATGTTGAACCAGCCTTGCATCCCAGGGATGAAGCCCACTTGATCATGGTGGATAAGCTTTTTGATGTGCTGCTGAATCCGGTTTGCCAGTATTTTATTGAGGATTTTTGCATCGATGTTCATCAGGGAGATTGGTCTAAAATTCTCTTTTTTTGTTGTGTCTCTGCCAGGCTTTGGTATCAGGATGATGTTGGCCTCATAAAATGAGTTAGGGAGGATTCCCTCTTTTTCTATTGATTGGAATAGT
>NW_022304247.1:0-3127 GCF_002776525.5 Piliocolobus tephrosceles | reverse complement strand
GCACCTACAATGGTCAATTCTTTCCAGAAGGTTTTCAATTTCCTTTTCCTAGATCCATTAAATAAATCACCATCTATGGCAGCTAAAGGCTTATGAAATGAATTTCTTAAAAAGAAGACTTGAAAATTGAAATTACTTTTTGATCCAGAATGGATGTTGTGTTAATAGGCATGAAATAAACATTAACCTCTTTGCACACCTCTGTGAGAGTTCTTGGGTAACCAGATACATTATTTGAAAGGAATCTTATTTTTTGAGCAGTAGGTCTCAGCATTGTACTTAAAACAATCAAACCATGCTATAAACAGATTCCCTGTCATTCAGGCTTTGTTGTTCCATTTCAAGAGCATAGCAGAGTAGATTTAACATATGTATTAAAGGGCCTAGGAGTTTCAGAATAACAAATGAACACTGGCTTCAATTTCAAGTCACCCACTGCATTAGTCCCTAACTATAGAGTCAGCTTATCCCTTGAAGCTTTGAAGCCAAGCATTGAATTCTTCTCTTTTAGTCCTAGGAGGTATATTTTTAAGTATAAGTCTGTTTTGTCTGCATTGAAAATCTGTTGCTTTGTGTAGCTACCCTCATCGATGATCTTAGCTAGATCTTCTGTGTAACTTGCTGAAGCCTCTACATTAGCACTTACTTCATCATCTTGTACTTTAATGTTACAGAGATAACTTCTTTCCTTACACCTCATGAAGCAGCCTCTGCTAGCTTCTAAGTTTCTTCTTCAGCTTTCTCACCTCTGACCTTTTATAGAAGTGAAGAGAATTAGAGTCTTGTTCCGAATTAGGCTTTGTCTTAAGGGGATGTTGTGGCTGCTTTGACCTTTATATCCAGTTCCCTGAGACTTTCTCCATAACAGCAATAAGGAATCGCCACACTGTCTTCCACAATGGTTGAACTAATTTATACTCCTACTAACAGTGTAAACACTTTTTGTCCACAGCCTTGCCAGCATCTGGGATTTTTTGAATTTTTAATAATACCTATTCTGACTGGTGTGAGATGGCATCTCATTTTGATTTTGATTTACATTTCTGTAATGAGTGATGTGGAATGCTTTTTCACATGCTAGCTGACTGCATATATGTAATAAAAGATGTATGTCATCTTTGAGAGGTGTATGTTCATGGCCTTTTGCCCATATTTTAATGGGGTTGTTTGGTTTTGTTTGTTAATTTCTTTCTAATAGATTCTGGATATCAGACTTTTGTTTGATGTATAGTTTGTGATTTTTTCTTCCCATTCTGTAGGTTGTCTGTTTACTCTAATGATATATTTTGCTGTGCAGAAGCTCTTTAATTAGGTCTCATTTATCAATTTTTGTTTTTGTTGTAATTGCTTTTGGAGACTTCATCATGAAATATTTGTCAGGGTCCTATGTGCACAATAGCATTTTCTAAGTTTTTCTCTAGGGTTTTTTACAGTTTTTAGTTTTGCATTTAAGTCTTTAACCTATTCTAAGTTGATTTTTGTATGTAGTGAAAGAAAGGGGTACAGTTTGAATTTTCTGCATATATTTGGCTAGCAAGTCATCCCAGCAGCATGTATTGAATATGAAGTCATTTTCCCATTGCTTGATTTTGTTGACTTTGTCAAAGATCAGAGGATTATAAGTGTGCAGCGTTATTTCTGGGTTCCCTAACCTATTTCATTGGTCTATGTGTCTGTTTTTGTACCAGTACCATGCTGTTTGGGTTATGGTAGGATTGTAGGATAGTTTGAAGTTGAGTAGCTTGATGATTCTGTTGTCCTCTGTGCTTAGTGTTAATTTGGCTATTTTGGCTCTTTTTTGGTTTCATGTGATTTATTTCTGAATTTCATTTTTTTGAGATTGTGTCTTGCATTGTCACACAGACCACAGGCTGTAGTCTAGTGACACAATGAGGCTCAAGCAATCCTCCCACTTCAGACTCTGAAGCAGGTGGGACTAAAGGTGCAAGCTACCACACTCAACTATTTTTTTTTTTTAATTTTGTAGATAATGAGTTTCACCATGCTACCAAGGCTAGTCCCAAACTCCTGAGCTGAAGCTATCCTCTTACTTTGGCTCCCCAAAGTGTTGGAATTACAGGTGTGAACCACCACGCCTAGCACTATATGAATTTTAGAATTTTTTTTTCTAATTCTATGAAAAATGTCATTGGTCATTTGATAGGAATTGCATTAAATCTGTAAACTGTTTTCAGCACTATGGCCAAATTCCAATAGAATGTAGTTGTGAATCCGTCTGGTCCAGAGTTTTTTCTTCTTGATAGGCTTTTTTTTTTTTTGACTGATTTAATTTTGGAACTCATTATTGGCTCATTCAGGGATTCAGTTTCTTCCTGGTTGCATCTTGGGAGGGTGTATGTTTCCAGGAATATATCCATTTCTTCAAGGTTTTCTAGTTTGTGTGCATAGAATTGTTCGTAATAGCGTCTGAGGGTTTTTATATTTATGTAGAGTTTGTGGTAATGTCCCTTTTGTCATTTATGACTGTGTTTCTTTGGATATTTTTTTCTTTATTAGTCTCACTAGCAGTCTATCAATCTTTATTTTTAAGAACCAACTTGGACAGGCGTGATAGGTCATGCATGTCATTGGCTGGGCACAGTGGCTCATTCCTTTAATCCTAGCACTTTGGGAGGCTGAGACGGGTGGATCACCTGAGGTCAGGAGTTTTCGACCAGCCTGGCCAACGTGGTGACACCCTGTCTCTACTAAAAATACAAAAAATTAGCGGAGCGTGGTGGTGGGCACCTGTAATCCCAGCTACTCAGGAGGCTGAGGCAGGAAAATCGCGTGAACTTGGGAGAGAGAGGTTGTGGTGAGCCAAGATTGCTCCATTGTACTCCAGTCTGGGCAACAAGAGCGAAACTCTCTCTCAAAAAAAAAAGAACCAACTCTTGGTTTCATTGATCTTTGTGTGACTTTTCATTTCTTAATTTTGTTGAGTTCAGTCCTGATTTTGGCTATTTCTTTTCTTCCGCTAGCTTTGGGGTTGGTTTGCTCTTTTTTTCCCCCAGGTTTTCTAGATATAATGTTAGATTGCTAATTTGAGATCTTTCTAACTTTTTGATGTGGACTTTTAGTGCCATAAACTTTCCTGTTAACACTGCTTTAGCTGTGTTCCAGAGAT
>NW_022304246.1:0-46027 GCF_002776525.5 Piliocolobus tephrosceles | reverse complement strand
CTCTTGGCTGAGGGGATCCCAGAGTGACTTTCAAAACTGAGTTCTCGAATTTACAGAGGGTCCCATCTTAGAATTCCGTAAAGGTAGAGAGAAAATTATTTTTCCTCCCCTATTACAAGTTGGGCAGGATGGGATGACAGGGTCAGATACACCTCGTTATACCACCTCCTCTGCTAACTATGATGAGGCTTTCTTCCCTAAGGATTTAACAGAAACAAGCCTTTCAAAAGACTCGACGGCTGATTTCAACCAACTACCTGAAGCTGCCTCTTCTCTCTTGCCTGATAAGAGACCACCCATGACGGAGAGGTTCTGGACAGCGTACACAGGATGCACAGAGCGAATTTTCATATCCTCTGCTTCACCTTTTAATGTCAGAGGGCTGAAAACTTCACCCTGGGATCATGCTAACACTGCCATTTTTTTGTACATTGAACCCATGAGGGAGCAAGAAACTCAATTGCTCATGCATGCATTTCTCCTTTAAGAAATATGCATGACTCCTCCTAGAGCTTATTAAATATCAGTATTTGGCTACGCCACTCAGTATAAACTACTATTTCCTTTACCTCTCCCTTGAAGTGTCTGTTTCTCACTTCTGGCTGGAGGTTATGCTTCCTAGCCTGTCAGGACTATCCTGCAGGCTGCAACCCTTTATAGGAAATAAATCTCTCACTGGGTGCAGTAGCTCATGCCTGTAATCAAAGCACTTTGGGAAGCTGAGGCGGGTGGATCACCTGAGACCAAGAGATCAAGACTATCCTGGCCAACATGGTGAAACCCCGTCTCTACTAAAAATACAAAAATTAGCTGGTCATGGTGGTGCATGCCTGTAGTCCCAGCTACTAGGGAGGATGAGGCGGGATAATCGCTTGAACCTGGGAGGTGCAGCCTGCAGTGAGCCAAGATCACGCCCTTGCACTCCAGCCTTGGCAACAAGAGTGAAACTCCGACTCAAAAAAACAAAAACATAATGAAATCTCTCCTTTCCAAATTTATGAAGCTCATCATTCTTCAGCTGACAGCATTAAAAAGTTGAAAAAGACCTTCCATACTCTCCCACAGAAGCCCTAGAAATCTTCATTTTGTTAATCATTTTGGATGCCTGAGAACTTGTAATCCAAGGAGTAGAAATGTAGCATTGCAAAATTCATTTATAAAATTCTCTAAAAGTGTTCTATTCTAACTTGGCTTGGAAAAAAAATCATTTATAAATAAATATTCCCCAAACTCATAGAAATATAGGAACCGATCCAAATGTTTTTCAAGTTAACGTGATTTGGAGACAACTTAGTTAATTAAGATAAATTTAATATTTTTGTGTAATAAAACAACTATGTCTTCAGAGTTATCACTATTAAATATAAAACAAACAAGTTTTTTTTTTTTTTGTTTTTGAGATGTAGTCTCTCTCTGTCACCCATGCTGGGGTGCAGTGGTGCAATCTTGGCTCACTGCAAGCTCCGCCTCCTGGGTTCACGCCGTTCTCCTACCTCAGCCTCCCAAGTAACTGGGACTACAGGCGCCTGCCACCACGCCCAGCTAATTTTTTTTTTGTATTTTTAGTAGAGACAGGGTTCCACAGTGTTAGCCAGGATGGTCTTGATTTCCTGACCTCATGATCCGCCCACCTTGGCCTCCCAAAGTGCTGGGATTACAGGTGTGAACCACTGTGCCTGGCCAACAAACAAGTTTCTATTCTGCTTGAGTGCTTACAGGAAGCTAATATTATACTTACTAGATAATTAGAATCAAATCTATAAGCTTTTAGATTTTAAGTCGTCATTTTTATGAAAAACATTATTTCCTTTTTTTATGGTGAAAATATATGCATCTATTTAGAATCAGCCAACAGGACTCAGTTTAGATGATCCCAAGTTTGTTGGCAACATCCAAAGCATCATAATCAGGAGCCAGTCGAACATATGCCTTCTTCTCTCCATCAGGCTGAATCAGGATGTTGACCGTGGCCACATCCACGTCCCAGAGCTTCTTCACAGTCTGTTTGATCTGGTGCTTGTTGGCTTTAACATCGACAGTGAACACAAGCGTGTTGTTGTCTTCTATCTTCTTCATGGCTGACTCAGTGGTCAGTGGAAACTTGATGATAACATGGTGGTCAAGCTTGTTTCTCCGGGAGGCGCTCTTCCCAGGATATCTGGGCTGCCTCCGCAGTCACAGTGTCTTGGGATGCTGGAAGGTGGGTGACATGCAGATCTTCTCTTTTTGGGGGGCTGTGGACACATTTCAACACTGCCTTCTTGGCCTTTAAAGCTTTGCTTTGGCTTTGGCCTTAGGAGGGGCAGGAGCTTCCTTCTTTGCTTTAGGTGCTTCCTTCTTTGCTTTTGGTGCCATGTTGTGAAAAGTGAAAAACATTATTTCAATAATAAGTTTTTTACAGTAAATCTGCCTAATAGTAGTTTCCAAAATACTTTTGGTAATTTGTAACCTTAAAGTTAAGCTAAGTAAAATATTTCCATTAAATATCTAGATCATTTATAAATAAGATACAATACTAAAACATTAATTACTGGACATAAGTAATTCAAGTTTATATACTTTTGGCTTCTTATTTTTACAAAGAAACTAGATATTTTGGCCTGTTAATAAACATGTTTTTGCCTACCACACTGTACTATGTACTATGAGAAACTACCACACCGTACTGTGTACTATGAGAAACATATGTACTATAAGAAAACACATCCCGATGTTGGGAGATGGTATACTCATACATTTTCTAATCTACTGCAGAATGCTAACATATGACAGTTTAATGCTAACATATGACAGTTTAAAACGGTCTATGTCCTAGTTTTCTCTGGAAAATAAAAGTATTAAAATTATACAATATATATAAATAAAACTACTAAAAACAGGCCAGGCACAGTGGCTCACGCTTACAATCCCAGCACTTTGGGAGGCCAAGATGGGTGGATCATGAGGTCAGGAGATTGAGACCATCCTGGCTAACACGGTGAAATCCTGTCTCCACTAAAAATACAAAAAATTAGCTGGGCATGGTGGCAAGCGCCTGTAGTCCCAGCTACTCAGAAGACTTAGGCAGGAGAATGGTGTGAGCCCAGGAGGTGGAGCTTTCAGTGAGCTGAGATCATGCCACCGCACTCCAGCCTGGGGGACAGAGCGAGACTCTGTCTCAAAAAAAAAAAATACTAGAAATAATAGAATAACTAGAAACAACTCTAGCCAAAGTATGTAAAAAAAGTAGGGCATGTTTTGCAAGAAAAATAGGATGTAATATTTTATAAGGAAAACCATACAAAATATACAAATAAAAAGAGATACCTAACCTTCCCTGTGTTATATTTGTATAGGTAAAATATTATGTTTTCAGAAATTATATAAAATTCCTGGAAATTTGTCAACGTCCTCCTTATTCATGCTATGTGCTGGTATAGAGTTATGAGTCATAATTCCAGTTATTTTAAATGTTGTATGCCACAGGAAAAAATATCAGATATCTTTGTCAATTGTGGTATAATTAACTCTCATCAGATCTTTCATCATAGCCATTTCATACCTTTTGTCATTTAGATATTATTTCCCACTGATGCTTTCCTGAAAGCTCCTGCAATCAGCTACAGGTCAGAATGCTTGTCTCCAACACAGGACTCCCTCTGAGAGTCACCCGTCTGCTCACCGAGAGAAATGCGTATCTGAGTGCCGCTTCGGGAGAGGGTAACCGGCAACTCAAAAGAATGAAACCATTTGTCTCTTACATACTTATGACCTGGAAGCTCCCTGTCTGGCCTTCTCTTCATGTTGTCTCACCTTCCTGGAGTGAACCAAGGTACATCTCTCACACATTGATTGATGTCTCACGTCTCCCTAAAGTGTGTAAAACCAAGCTGGGCCCCGACCACCTTGGG
This sequence comes from Piliocolobus tephrosceles, assembly GCF_002776525.5. Classification (NCBI taxonomy): domain Eukaryota; kingdom Metazoa; phylum Chordata; class Mammalia; order Primates; family Cercopithecidae; genus Piliocolobus; species Piliocolobus tephrosceles. The sequence goes on along the minus strand of NW_022304246.1, from coordinate 42,137 downwards.
CCTGTGTTGTCGGGACCTCCTGCAGAGGCATCACGGGTGCATCCTCAAACTTGACAAAATAAACTTTCTAAAACATCTGAGACCTGTCTCAGATTTTCAGGGTTCACACATGTAATGTAGGATGTCAATGTTTATAAAACAGACATTATTCTATCTACTATTAAAAATATGCTGCCAATTAACCTTTGACTTTCTCAACAAAATAAAAAATGTTGATGAGGTACAAATAACATATTTAAACTTAAATAATGTTGCAAGTTTTAATATGCCTACTTTTCAATTTTTCAATACTATTTTTACTAATTTAACACTGTAAGAAAAATGAGTAATGAAAACATGAATAAAAGCGTTTACAGGGGGTGCACATGTTTCCTCCAGCCTCTGCCCATCTCCAGCTTTCATCCCACTGTCTTGACAGGGGCTCTAAGCATTTCTCCTTTCTCTATACCAAGATCTCCCCGCTGAAGCAAACCCAAATCTTATCATGTGTTATGACACGCTGTGATGATGAGCAACCAAAGCCTCGAGGAAGGGATGCTTTTGTAAAACAAGACTTGCAGGATATAACATGTGAAGTAAAGCCCATGGCAGAGCTCCCTTTAGCACCCGGAGAGCAGACAGGAAGCTTTTGCCTCACCTTCCTCACTGGCCCGCAGCCACGTCCCCCCAGGTCAGTCTTGAGGACAACGAAACTCTGGTCTTCACTGTGGACACACTACCAGGTGCTCCAAGCCATGGCCTCTCCTCGGGTGGGTCCTGAGGAGAACAAAGCTCTGGTTCTCATCCTAACCGCAGTCCTGTCTCTAGACTTGGACCCTGACCCTAAACCCTGATCCCTACCCTGGTCCCTAATTCTGACCCTGACTTTGGCCCTGACCCTAAACCCCGATCCCTACCCTGGTCCCTAATTCTGACCCTGACTTTGACCCTGACTCTGATCTTGACCCTGACCATGACCCCACCTCTAACCATACTTCCGGCCCTGACTCTGACCCAGACCCTAATCCTAACGCTAACCCTACTATTATCTTTACAATCTATCTCTACTCTTACCCCCTACTGCTAAATAGCTTTATCCAAAAGCCCTTTTTAAATTATTTAACTTCTTTTCCTTGAATTCTCTAAGGACATCCTAAAGGAGATGTCATTATGTATTTTGCAGTCCCTGAGTGGTATGGCTTCAGATAGGAAGTTCTAATACTTTGCAAGACATAAAAACTTTGGAGAGTAACAGCACGGGGTTGTTAGGGATGCATGTTGGCATTCACGATAGTCATTGGTGCTGTTCTCCAAATATTTTCAGTTCAGTTTTTATTAATGCATTCTGACTACTCCAACCCACCTGCTTAAATTTTTGCATGACCATATAGCTTTTTTTTTTTTTTTTGCCAGTGGAGGTGAGAAGAAATAACATGTGACTTTTTCAGGAGAAATCTCTAAGAACAGAGTTCTATTCAGCATGCTTTTTTCTCTTTTCTATAGCAATAATTTTAGCAATATTAATAGCTTCAAAAACTAACTTAGCTATTAGGTTTTTTAAAATGTCTTTTGTCTTCCAGTTTGTAAGCCACACTGATCAGGACTACAGAGTTGAATTATTACAAGTGATAAAGGAAAGATAATGCTTATCTTTTGAAAACATGAATTACCTGTTTAATGGGCACAAACAAGTTTTGTTCTATTCATCAGGTAATACACAAAACTTTACACAAAACGTGAGGGTCAGGGAATGCAGAGAACACACAACTGACTTCATGGCAGGAAGATTCTTAGTGCTCATTCAATGTTACTACTTATTAGCTGCAAAATATAATTGTATTTGAAATTTTTATCATGGACGCTAACCATCATTATGGACACAGGATGGCCATTGACCAATGAGAAAAGATGGTGGTCATAACAACCAGCAGTGCCCATGGCACATCTGCCAGTGTGCAGTGACTATCAGCTCTGACTGATCTGGATGTCTTAACAGCTTCATCTGTGAGTGACAGGATTGCCTGGTGTCAATGGCTCTCAAACCTGGGTGCTTGCTTGAATCTCTTAAAGAACTTTCAAAAATATGTTCATCACTAATTCACAATTATACTGCTTAGGAATTATGAATCTGGGTGCTCCTGTATTGGGTGCATATATATTTAGCATAGTTAGCTCTTCTTGTTGAATTTATCCTTTTTCCATTATGTAATGGCCTTGTCTCTTTTGATCTTTGTTGGTTTAAAGTTTGTTTTATCAGAGACTAGGATTGCAACCCCTGCCTTTTTTTATTTTCCATTTGCTTGGTAGATCTTCCTCCATCCCTTTATTTTGAGCCTATGTGTGTCTTTGCACATAACATGGGTCTCCTGAATACAGCACACTGATGGGTCTTGACACTTTATCCAATCTGCCAGTCTGTGTCTTTTAATTGGAGCATTTAGCCCATTTACATTTAAAGTTAATATTGTTATGTGTGAATATGATGCTGTCATTATGATGTTAGCTGGTTATTTTGCCCATTAGTTGATGTGGTTTCTTCCTAGCATCAATGGTATTTACATTTTGGCATGTTTTTGCAGTGGCTGGTACCAGTTGTTCCTTTCCATGTTTAGTGCTTCCTTCAGGAGCTCTTGCAGGGCAGCCCTGGTGGTGACAACATCTCTCAGCATTTGCTTGTCTGTAAAGGATTTTATTTCTCCTTCACTTATGAAACTTAGTTTGGCTGGATATGAAATTCTGTGTTAAAAATTCTTTTCTTTAAGAATGATGAATATTGGCCCCCACTCTTCTGGCTTGCAGAGTTCCTGCTGAGAGATCCGCTGTTAGTCTGATGGGCTTCCCTTTGTGGGTAACCCGACCTTTCTCTCTGGCTGCCCTTAACATTTTTTCCTTCATTTCGACTTTGGTGAATCTGACAATTATGTGTCTTGGAGTTGCCCTTCTTGAGGAATATCTTTGTGGTGTTCTCTGTATTTCCTGAATGTGAATGTTGGCCTGGCTTGTTAGGTTGGGTAGGTTCTCCTGGATAATATCCTGCAGAGTGCTTTCCAACTTGGTTCCATTCTCCCCGTCACTTTCAGGTATACCAATCAGATGTAAATTTGGTCTTTTCACATAGTCCCATATTTCTTGGAGGTTTTGTTCATTTCTTTTTACTCTTTTTTCTCTAAACTTCTCTTCTCACTTCATTTCATTCATTTGCTCTTCAATTATTGATACCCTTTCTTCCAGTTGATCAAATCGGTTACTGAAGTTTGTGCATTTGTCACGTAGTTCTCATGCCATGGTTTTCACCTCTATCAGGTCATTTAAGGACTTCTCTGCATTGGTTATTCTAGTTAGCCATTCGTTTAATCTTTTTTCAAGGTTTTTTGCTTCTTTGCGATGGGTTCGAACTTCCTCCTTTAGCTCAGAGAAGTTTGATCATCTGAAGCCTTCTTCTCTCAACTCATCAAAGTCATTCTCCATCCAGCTTTGTTCCATTGCTGGTGAGGAGCTGCATTGCTTTGGAGGGGAAGAGGTGCTCTGATTTTTAGAATTTTCAGCTTTTCTGCTCTGTTTTTCCCCCATCTTGGTGGTTTTATCTACCTTTGGTCTTTGATGATGGTGACATACAGATGGGATTTTGGTGTGGATGTCCTTTCTGTTTGTTAGTTTTCCTTCTAACAGGATCATCAGCTGCAGGTCTGTTGGAGTTTGCTGGAGGTCCACTCTAGACCCTGTTTGCCTGGGTATCAGCTGCAGAGGCTGCAGAATGGTGAATATTGCTGAACAGCAAATGTTGCTGCCTCATCGTTCCTCTAGAAGCTTCATCTCAGAGGGACACCTGGCTGTGTGAGAAGTCAGTCGGCCCCTACTGGGGGGTGCCTCCCAGTTAGGCTGCTCGGGGGTCAGGGACCCACATGAGGAAGCAGTCTGCCCATTCTCAGGTCTCAAACTCTGTGCTGGGAGAACCACTACTCTCTTCAAAGCTGTCAGACAGGGACATTTAAATCTGCAGAGGTTTCTGCAGACTTTTGTTTGGCTATGCCCTGTCCCCAGAGGTGGAGTCTACAGAGGCAGACAGACCTCCTTGAGTTGCGGTGGGCTCCAAGCAGTTCGAGCTTCCTGGTCCCTTTGTTTACCTACTCAAGCCTCAGCAATGGCGGGCACCCCTCCCCCAGCCTCACTGCCGCCTTGCAGTTAGATCTCAGACTGCTGTGCTAGCAATGAGTGAAGCTCCGTGGGCATAGAACCCTCCAAGATAGGTGCAGCATATAATCTCCTAGTGTGCAGTTTGCTAAGACCCTTGGAAAAGCACAGTATTAGGGTGGGAGTGACCCGAATTTCCAGGTGTTGTGTGTCAGGGTTTCCCTTGGCTAGGAAAGGGAATTCCCTTACCCCTTGCACTTCCTGGGTGAGGCAATGTCTCACCCTGCTTCGGCTCTCGCTCGGTGGGCTGCACCCACTGTCCAGCACCCACTGTCCAATGCGCCCCAGTGAGATGAACCCAGTACCTCAGTTGGAAATGCAGAAATCACCCATCTTCTGTGTCACTCATGCTGTGAGCTGTAGCCTGGAGCTGTTCCTATTTGGCCATCTTGGAACCGCCCAGCTTTAGCTTCTTTCCAGGTAATGCTGCATCTACATTTGAGACCAGAGGCAGTAACATGGGTTCATTTTAGGAAAATTATTATTGAAAATTGTTTAGTAACCAAGTCCTCTAAAGCCTGTAGTTTCTCTTTACTCAGCAGCCATTGTTCTAGCCAATTTGGATAGCATTTCAAAGGTATAGGTTCTGGAGGCTTAATGATGGCCACCATCAAAAATGCTATCCTAAACCTCGTTGGGAACTTTGTCTTTCCACTTAAGCAGTTCTTTCAAACCTTGCAAATTTTTTCCTAGTCCCACACCAGGGACATACCCCTTTTAATGCATCATATGTTGACTTTGAGGGCTATATAATTGTTCTGGAATTAGAACTTGTGCTCTGCATTGTTGTAATAAATCTCTCCCCCATAAATTTATAGGTATAGAGATTATAATTGGCTGAATAGTCCCAAGTTGTACATCAGACCCTTCACAATGCAAAACATAACTACTTTGATATTCTTCAGGGGCTTTACCAACTCCAACTATGTTAAATTAAACTATGTTAAATTGAATTGGCCATGCGGATCACCAGTGTTACAGAGAAATGATTGAAATGTCTGCTCCTGTATCTACCACACCTTTAAATTTCTTTCCCTGAATAGTTATTTCACAGGTAGGATGTTTATCAGTAATTTAATTCACCCAATAAGCTGCTGTGCCTTGTTTATTTGTGCTTCCAAATCCTCCTGATCATTTAATTTCACATTTCCCCATTTCCACATACGGCATAATCAGGAGCTGTGCTATACGCTCTCCTGCCTCTGCTTTCCAGGGAACAGATGTAGATGTAACAGTTTGAATTTCCCCATTGTAATCTAAATCAATGACTCCTGTATATATTTGTACTCCTTTTAAATTTAAACTAGACCTTCCTAGAAGTAATCCTAGCATCCCCAGTGGCAAGGGTCCACAGACCCCTGTTGGAACTTTTTGCGGGAGTTCCCCAGGCAGAAGGCAGAGATTTTGTTTATGGCCAGTTTTGGGGCTAGTTTATGGCCAAATTTGGGGGCTTGTTCCCAACAATTTGGGAAAACAAAGAATGTGAGAAACGGGTAAAATTTAGATTTTAAAAAATGTTCAGGGCCAGGCATGGTGGCTCACGCCTGTGATCCCAGTACATTGGGAGGCTGAGGCGGGAGGATCAGAAGGTCGGGAGTTCGAGAACAGCCTGGCCAACATGGTGAAACCCCATCTTTACTAAAAATACAAAATTATCAGGGTGTGGTGGCAGGTGCCTGTAGTCCCAGCTACTCGGGAGGCTGAGGCAGGAGAATCACTTGAAACCAGGAGGTGGAGGTTGCAGTGAGCCGACATCACGTCACTACACTCCAGCCTGGGCAACAAGAGCAAAACTCCATCTAAAAAAAAAGAAAATCTTCATTCACCATAATAGGAAGTCATTAGATATCTGAAAACTCATAAATTTAAAAATTGCATAGGACAGGGCACGGTGACTCACACCTGCAATCCCAGCACTTTGGGAGGTTGAGGTAGGCAGATTGCTTGAGTGCAGTAATTCGAGAGCAGCCTGGGCAACATGGTGAAACCCTGTTTCCATTCAAAGAAAACAATACAAAAAATTGGCCAGGTATGGTGGCGTGTGACTGTAGTCCCAGCTACTCAGGAGGCTGAGGAGGTAGAATCACCTGAGCCTGGGAGGTGGAGGCTGCAATGAGCCAAGATTGTGTGACTGCACTCCAGTCTGGGAAACCGCAGTGTCTGGAGACCCTGTCTCAAAACTAAATTAATTAATTAAGTAAGTAAATATTGTATAGTAAGATGTCAAGAGACGATGGACTAGAAAGCTACAGCCCCTTCTTTCCTCACAGAGACACCAACTTAACAACAATATACTGACCAGAATACCTCTGTGAGAATCCTATAAACAAGCTGAGAAATTAGACCTAAACTAGGCCATTGTAAAACCAAAAAGGGATTTCAGTGAAAAGGGAAGGACAATTCATAGCATTTGGTGTGTCCATTAGTGCTGCTCCCCTATGCCATACAGTACAGAGCAATCAGGAGAAAATTCTTCACACTCAAGCTCTCCCCTTGGAACAGAAACAAAAGAGCTGATCTTTCACCAAACATTTTGACTCGTGTGGGGGCTGCCCAGGGGGCTGCTTTCTGTTTCACCTGACTCAAAGCACTGATGGGATTAGCACTAGAATTTTGGAAGCCACTAAAAACAGAGGGAAGAAGCACACTAGAGCTGCAGTTCTGCAGCCAGATGCCAGGAAGAGCAAGAGATCAAAACAGGTCCAAGAAGTTTTAGAACTCCAGCCAGGTGATTGGTGAAGGTCTTCCTCCGCATAAAGCCAGTAGGCAAAGACTGTAAGAGGTATTCGTTTTTTAGATATTCAAATCTCGGTCAAAGAAAAAGGTTACAAGGCACACAAACAAACAGAGAAACAAGGCCCAATAAAAGAACAAGATAAAACTCCAAAACTTGACCTCAGCCGGGCGTGGCGGCTCACACCTGTAATCCCAGCACTTTGGGAGGCCAAGGCGGGTAAATCACTTGAGGCCAGGAGTTTGAGGCCAGCCAGGCCAACATGGTGAAACCACATCTCTACTAAAAATACAAAAGTTAGCTGGGGACTGCATAAAGAAAATGTGGCACATATACACCATGGAATACTATGGAGCCATGGAAAACAACGAGTTCAAGTCCTTCGCAGGCACATGGATGAGGCTGGAAACCATCATCCTCAGCAAATCAACACAGGAACAGAAAACCAAACACCACACATTCTCACTCGTAAGTGGAAGTTGAACAATGAGAACAAATGGACACAGGGAGGGGAACATCACACACCAGGGCCTGTTGTGGGGTTGGGGGCTAGGGGAAGGATAGCATTAGGAGAAATACCTAATTTAGATGATGGGTTGATGGGTGCAACAAACCACCATGGCACATGTATACCTATGTAACAAACCTGCACATTCTGCACGTGTATCTCAGAACTTAAAGTATTTTAAAATATACATATAAAAGTCACAGGATGTTTGTGATACTATCTATTACACTGATGTTGCCATCACATAGTTGACTATGTGGAGACTCCAAGTGAAATTCCTTGCAGTTGTTAGAGACATGGAAAATTGTATATCCAGATAAAAACTCGAAAAATTTTAGAAAAACATTCAGGATTTACAGTCTAGAGCTCTAACACTGGAATCTTTTCCAACTTTAAAGTTTAATGATTTACTTAAATCTAAAATTAGTAGGTTGTAGATGTATTTAAACAGTGTACCTAGGTAGTATGTTTATATATTAAGATTAAAATGGTCTTCTAAAGTTTACTAATTCTAATATAAACTTTATTGTTTCATGTAGACATATCTTTCTGAAGATTCCCAGGATAATTTAAACAATTCAAAGCAACTATTGACTTAGTTCTAGATTGGGATAGCTATTTATGCATTCAAAGCTTTAGATATGTATTTCAAATTAGAAATGTGTGCTGGTTGTGGAAAGTTGACTTAGAGCCTCAGGTACGTTTTGTTTTTGTTTTTGTTTTTTTGAGATGGAGTTTCACTCTTGCTGCCCAGGCTGGAGTGCAGTAGCACAATCTCGGCTCACTGCAACCTCCTCCTCTCAAGTTCAAGTGATTCTCCTGCCTCAGCCTCCCAAGTAGCTGGGATTACAGGCACGCACCGCCACGCCCAGCTAATTTTGTATTTTTAGTAGAGATGGAGTTTCTCCATGTAGGTCAGGCTGGTCTCAAACTCCCAATCTCAGGTGATCCACCCGCCTCAGCCTCCCAAAGTTCTGGGATTACAGGCATGAGCCACTGCGCCCAGCCACCTCCGGTAATTTTTTTTTCCATGTGAACACATTGCTTTCGATTGATGTTATGCCCAGAGCAGACGATTAATAAATACCCTTTGAATTAAATGAGTGATTAACTGTAAATATCACAATACATCTTACTGGGCGTAATTAGATATATCTAGTCCTTGCTGTGACCTAAGAAAGGAGTTCTTTTCATTAAATGTTTAACGTCTCACCCTGTTCATATGGCTGGAGTTACTGATTCAGTTTGATGTGAATTCAGTCTTATAAAAGACCCATCATTATAACCTGCTCTTATGCTTCCTGTAGTATTGGAACTTCCAACTTGTAGGAAAAATAGATATGCTTCATATTCTTAAAAACCACAAGAGGCCAGGCTCAGTGGCTCACGCCTGTAGTCCCAGCACTTTGGGAGGCCGAGGTGGGCGGATCATGATGTCAGGAAATCGAGACCATCTTGGCTAACACGGTGAAACCCATCTCTACTAAAAATGCAAACAGGCCAGGCATGGTGGCAGGCGCCTGTAGTCCCAGCTACTCAGGAGGCTGAGGCAGGAGAATGGCGTGAACCCGGGAGGCAGAGCTTGCAGTGAGTGAGATCACGCCACTGTACTCCAGCCTGGGCAACACAGCAAGACTCCGTCTCCAAAGGAAAAAAAAAAGCACAAGAAATCTCCCTTTATTCGTAATAAACATAGAATTAGGTATTCTATTAAACTGAACAACAGAACTAACTGGGAGTGACCACATACGCTCTATCACAAATTGCCTGAATGTCTGAAAAGGTCAGTGGGCCATTTCACTCTGTGCTGTGCCACAGGCCAACCACGAGGGCTGTCAGTGACTCACTGCATGGGTCACCCAGGGCATGTGGTGCTGAGACTGTCAAAGAGCAAGACGGGGCTGCATCTAAACTCAGGCCTCTGCTAAGTGTCCGAACTCAGGCAAGATGCTAAAGACTTTAGAGACGTTTCCTTTTCTATAGATGGGGTTATAACACTCACCCTGTCAGGTTCTCATGTATGTTGACAAGGCCAGCACGTGACACACCAGGGGCAGAGTTGGATGGGAACCGTCTTCCTCAGACAACATGGTCCTCAAAAGCATCAACAAAATAAGGAGAGCTGGAGAGCAGGGTGTCTCCAGCTGTGTCAGGACTGCAGCAGGGACTCAGCAACAGTCAGTCTCGTTCTCTTGTTTCATCCAAATCATACATTTAAAAAAAAAAGGTGGGGTTATCATGGATGTTTATATTGATTCCTGGGATCTGGCAAATACACCTTTCCTTGTCATTCCTTCAAGAGTTATGTCGACACAGAAACTTGCACACAAATGTTCAGAGCTTTATTCAGGATTGCCAGAAACTGGAGGCAACCAACATATCCTTCAGTAGGTGAATGGATAAATAAATTCTGGTAACTACAGACAATGGAATATCATTCAGTGAGAAAATAAATGAGCTATCTAATCATGAAAGTGGACCCAAAACGCATACCACTAAGTGAAAGAAGCCAAAAAGGCTACATACTGTAAAATTCCAATTACATGACATTTTGGAAAAGGGAAAATTACATAGATAGTAAAACAATCAATGGTTGACAGGGGTTGGGGAGAGGAAAAGATGGATGGGCAGAGAGCCCTGGCTGTTTAGGGCAGTGAGACCACCGTGTGCAATTTCACCACAACGGTGGACCCACGACAGTGTGCAGATGCCCACACCCATTGAATTAAGACCACAAAAAGGTATTAATTACATCAACTATGAACTTTCATAATGAAATAAATCATGTTTTTTAAAAGTGGACAGTTTTGTTCAGTTACTGTCTACTTTCTGAAATGGAGACTGTGGAGTGCTTCCATGGTTGTGAGGACAAAAATAGCTTAGAGAATGTAATAACTAAAATAGGTGTGTAAACGTTGTTAAACTATTTTATTCTCATTACAAAGCATTGTTTAAGTATATTTATATTTAAAAATTGAGCAAGGAGTGCAAATACATTAACATAATTCTCCTCTAGCTCCACTCAGAAGTCAGGACTGCACGGCTCCGCTTGCACCTGCGAAACACAACAACCTTTTTCAGCGTCATTAAAATATTTCAGTGGGAGGATTGACTTTAGACTCAACCTGTGTTTTTTCCCCTGGAAAACAAAGATTTTATGAAACAAACAAAGCCTTTACCATCCTCAACTGAAACACTCAGATATCTGTGATGTCTGCTGTAAGTGCCACCAGGCTCTCCTCTGAAATCTCATAATGGGAAAATGGAGACTGTAGATTCTTTTAGAAAGGGGAAAATCATAACTAGTGTCGAAAGGCCACGTTCTCATTCATAAACATCTTTTACAAATTCCACAGGTTTAGTTACTTTGGGATTAATATGGGCCTATTTTAAAGTGCATTTGTTAATTTAGCATGAATTATTCAAATTCATTCTGGATCCTGAGCCGATATCCAGCAATGCTGGGTGTGCACCTGTGTGAGTCACCAGCCCTGATGAGCTTCAGGTTATTGTATTCATAAAATGAAGGTTAGGCTTGCTCCAATTTTTTTAAAACCATTTTTAATAGTAACTTTTTTGTTGTTACATAAAAATGTACAAGAAAAACTCAAACATTACCAATGATAACCATTTTATTAATATAAATATTTTTGTGAGCTCAATTTATGACTTAATTATAAAAGAAATAAGCAACATGAGGTGTCATTATAAAATATGGTAGCCATACTTTCCTACTTTGTTTATATACTATTGATAAATCTTGATGTATATGGAAAAGTAGTTTCAAAGAATAATAATTTAAAATAATATCTTGACTTGTAATTTCAGGGACTTTAAAAAAATTCCTACAACTGCTTTTTAAAGGTTCTAGAACAGTTTTCTATGTCTTACAGCTAAATAACTACAAAGAGCTAACTCTTCTCACATTCTGTATTATAAATATGTAAGTCAAAAAAGGAACAGACAAAATCATAAAAACACATGCATGAACAAAGGGGCCTTGGCTCACATTTAATTGCATCTGCCAATGCACATAGGTTACAGCAGAATTTTTGTGTGTAATTTTACGAGTGGATTGCTGTCAAAATAAAAATTGTCTACTATCTCTATTCAGTGGTATATTTGCACAAATGGCAAACATATTCATAGAGATAGTGGGAGAAATTTATTTCATGGCTTACAAGAGGACAGGTTAAGTTGGGACATTTAATTGTTTCATTAATGCTACATTTTATAATGCGCTTGTATGGGCAAGGTATTTAAATGTATTATAACAACTTTTAAATGCTCAATGTTACAGATGGGATTACTAGAGAAAGTACTAACTGATATTTTCTTTGTGTGTGCTTTGAAGGCACAAGGAAATAATAAAGCAGCCCTTTTCCCTTTTCCCATCTATTTCCTGAAGGCCAAGCTGTGCTTTTGCAGATTAGGCCTCTCTGTAACACACACACACACACACACACACACACACACACACACACACACGCATATGGCCTTTATGGTTGTAAAGGAGGAAAAGAGAATTTGCCTGGATAACTCTCACCTAGGTATTTTCAGGGGAGATCTAGAATCATCTAAGGGGTTAAGCTGGACTAGCCAATGGAAAACCAAAATGAAGATACCGGGGAGATATTCCCAGAACAGTAGCATTCCTAATGGGCTAGGCCCTAGTCACATGCAATTCCCCAGATGTGGTTGGTGTGGCCAAGGTTCCGACATGTGATGGCTGCCTTCCTGGCACTTTTTGTGCTGTGAGGAGCATCCCCTCCCCAGTGCCAGGGGCAGTGGTCCTCTCACCCCCTTCAGAGTAAAGGGCCAGCAGTCGGCAGTCACAGGACAAGTAGTGAGACAGGAAGGTGAGGAGCATGAAGTGCCACCATACCCGCCTCCAGTGTCTGGCACAGAATATGACGAGGAACCTCCATGAATTGGAATCTTCCATATCTTCACACATGTGAGTTAACAAGTTACATGGTCAAGGAAGTATACTCTGTCCAACCACAAGGGAGTCACAAACTGGGTCCAACAATTCAGTCTACAACACCTGACTTGTCAGTAATCTCACCTGAGAACCTGTCAGTTACCTGCTCCATTTACACACATGAGAAAACATTGTAGCTTATCCTTCGCCTGATTCCACGGTATTTAGAGTAGAAACATCACGGGACAGGGCTTGGATTCAAAGATAGGCCCCGTCACCAGGATACGTAATTTGTTCTTTGGTAGCTCTTTTTCCTCTTCTGCCAAATAGGAAATAAGAATTCTGTGAACAGATATGATAGGATATACATATAAAGACATTGGTCAGATATGATATATATGGAGTTGAGAAGAGAGTTGTTTAACAAGATTTTTAAACTTAGGGTTTATTCGTGACCATATCCAATTCCAAACCAAGTCATGCATTTAATCTTGATTTGCTAAGAAAATTTGCAAACTAAGCCAGTACTGATTTTTGTGGTTAGGGATAACAGAAAACCAGTAACTGTGTTCTCACCATAACCAAGCTTAGGATATTCACCCCAAGGCCAAAAAAAAAAAAAAAAAAAAAAAAAGTTCCAGAAGTGGGGTCAGTGGCTTTGCATAAGCATGGACTGTGCAGAGTGTCTCTTCCTCCACCAAATAGCACATGGTTGACCTCTTCACTTAAAGGAGACACACTCAACAATGTGTGTCCCACTGTGGTCTCTGCCCAGTGTACACTGTGCATGCTCATTCAAGAGAAACAAGGTTTAAGGTTTAACCAAAATGCATTCAACAGCAGATATTCGAAGCTTACTTGAAAAAGCCTCAGACTGCTCAAGACGGGTGCTGGCTGTTGAATGTTGAGACAGACTTTTCAAAACCAGATGCAAACTAATGCAGTCATCTGACAGTTGGTGTGGCTTGAAAAAAATGTATTGATCTGGTCTTAATTTTGATCAATTGTTTCAAATGTGCTATTTTTATTTTCTCATTCACCTAAACATTTCCACTTCCTTCTGCTGAAATTAAGGGACAGAGAAAGACATCTGTTGGATGGTAGGCTCAGAATTCCATTCATCTAAAAGCCAGCTAAGCCTTAGCTAGATGCAGACATGGAGGAAAGTTGAGCCATGCAAAACTTCTCTTAGGAGTCCTATTTAATATTCATCAGCCTTCTTGTTGACTGCTTCTAATTCAGGAGGTCCTCCTTGGTTTCTCTTTAAGCACCTATTTCCATGGTGGGTTAGAGTGAGGGACAATGTTGCAAAGGCCATTAAAATGTTGACAAATTGGGATCACATTTTGTTTATAAATAAAATAAATTTCTGTGCATAGCATCCAAAGTTTCTCAGTGACTAAAGAACTCAGATATTGGGAGGCTGCTAAATTAGGGTAAATGCTAAACAATCTGGCCCATTCGATTTGTGACTTGAGGGGAGAAGGGACGTGTAGTTAGAGGGATTTCCAAATTTGGTATTGAGGTTATCACTGCCAGAGAAAAGGAAGTTGAAATTAATTACTGAAGTTAAAAGCTGGAGTTTGAAGGATTTACAAGCCAAAATTTACTGACAGACTTTTTAAAATTTTTAAATCTCAAACATTAATAAGAGCAATTAATAAAATTATCAAATTGTTCTATTATAGTTCTTGGTATTACAGGCTATAAACCATCTGGATCCTCAGGGTATCAAAAAAGTAAAGACATTCATAAATTACCAACTGGGAATCTGAGTTCTGAATCAGAACTTTCACCCTCAGTCCTCTGGGGCACTTTCAGTGATTCAGCAGAAAGCCATACTGACACAGTGCTGGCAAGTGGTAGGCACCAAATCAGTGTTTGCTGAGTGGATCTAGTTCAACGCCTTCAGGTTGTGAGTGAAGAGCCTGAAGGTTCACATAGTTAGGTAGCTGGCCAAGGTCACACAGATCATAAGGGAAAGAATGACAAGAAGCCACTTAGATACTGAGGCAGAGAATAGCCTGAAGAAACCGAGAGACAGAGTCCAGCTTTGTCACCAAAATGGAGAATGTGTAAGATGAGGCAAAGAAGAGTAGTGGGGCAAGTGCCCTCATTCCATAGATGATCCAGTCTCAATCTAATAAAACATCACATACCCCACCCAAGAGCAGGGTTAGTTAAGATGGCAGAGCCCGGCAATTGCATAAAATTTAAAACTTTACAATCAGAGGTTCAACTCCTCTTCTTAACACCATGCCCACTATAAGCCTTCTACTCCTTATTATACCTGTACTAGCCACCATAGCATGTCTCACAAAAAAACTTCATATATTAAAACATATTTAAAAACTCCAAATATTTATAAACTCCTGTTCTGGGGTCATTTGTTTTCTATAATAAAAAATAGTGAAAAGAACACTGTGTAACAGTGAATAATCCCAGGTTCAAGTCCTGCTGCTGTTAATTGGGGTGTTTGATAGAACAAAACTCTCCATGTATCACTTTGCTCATTTGTGAAAAAATAAAATAAAAAATAAAACATTCAGAGCAGATGATTTCTAAGGTTCCACCCAACCTTACAATGTTATGATTCCAGGAAAATTTTATGTAATAACATTTCTTTACTGGAAAACAAAAATTTTGGCTTGCTCTTTTGACTGGGGATTTAGTTGAGCAAGAATATTATTGCTCATCCTTTGAGAATGTGAAACTGTCAGGTAAACACGAGGAAAAACTTTAAAACAGAAAATCAGTCAGGGAAAGAAAATACTTGTCAGGTGTTTTAGAATCAGAGAAACCCTAGTTTACATAGTAAAGCATCACATAAACTGGCAGCAAGACTGTCACACAATCCACAAAGGAGAGAGCTTTAAGGATATAGCCATGAAAATTGCAAGCAAAATAAAAAATGAAAGTTTCCCTGATGATATTCTTTCCAGTATCTCTAAGACCGTTCCTTAACCTCCAATTACATTTATTAATAGTTACTGATACTTTAAACTCTCTGGCCTAAAGTTCTTTGGTGACTTCCATTGATGTTATTGGATGGCCCAAACTTTTCAAGCCAATGGTTCATGGCCCATCATGAGCTTACCCCTGTCTATCCTCCATCCTGATACTGACTCTCCTCTTCTCAGCCTGGTCAAGTGCATTGTACTTCTGCCCACTCATTCCTTAAGTTTCCCTCTGTCTCTGTGCCCTCGTACTTGTGACAGAATGCTTTCTCTCTCCTTAAGAAAAGCAACTAAGTGGGGAGAAGGGGGGACCAACACCCCCCTGACCATACTCTTTAAAACAGGTCAAGTAAGCATATTGATTGGTAAGACTAGGACAAAAAGGTGTTGAACAAGCTATGGGAAGACAAGATCACTTCTCTAAAATGGCAACCACATTGTAGGGGCTTTAATGCTCCATGTTGTAGGAGTATTGTAGGTGCTCCTCCCTGTGTCCCTGGTGATGACAGAATCTGGTGGTGCCTCCACACTTCACCCTCTCCTGGGACAGGATATATGATTAGTCATCTTCAAGGGGATTTGGCCTTCCTATCATTGGGAAAGAGCCTGGTCTCAACAGAGCTTAATCAATAAGCAACCATATTATTTCTCAATATGCTATAGGTCCAACATTATATACACATTATTGTGTATGGTTACTTTTTTTTTTTTTTTTTTTGAGACAGAGTCTCGCTCTGTCACCCAGGCTGGAGTGCAGTGGCACGATCTCAGCTTACTGCAAGCTCTGCTTCCTGGGTTCATGCCATTCTCCTGCCTCAGCCTCCCAAGTAGCTGGGACTACAGGCACCCACCACCATGCCCGGCTACTTTTTTTGTATTTTTAGTAGAGACAGGGTTTCACTGTGTCAGCCAGGATGGTCTCGATCTCCTGACCTCATGATCCACCTATCTCGGACTCCCAAAGTGCTGGGATTACAGGTGTGAGCCACCACGCCAGGCCTGTGTATAGTTACTTTTTAAATACTTTATGAGAATATACGAGAAAAAGTATGCATTTATATTGTTTTTAAAATAATTATATAACTATCTTTACTGGTTTGTGTGTGTGTGTGTATTCAAATTACTATATGGAATCACTTGATCTCAGCCTGTAGAACTTCCTTTAGTATTTCTTATAAGGTGGGTCTGCAAGTAATAAATTATCTATTTTTGTTTATCTGGGAAAACCTTTATTTTTACTTCAGTTTTGAATAATATCTTTGCTAGATATAGGATCCTTAGTTGACAGTTTTTTACTTTGAAAAATTTGAATGTGCCATCCCATTGTCTTCTGGCCTCCATCTTTTGTGATGTGAAGTCAGCTGTCAATCTTACTAGGATTCCATTATAAGTAACATCTTTGCTGTTTTTATAATTTTCTCCTTATCTTTGGCTTTCAGCATTTTTACTATGATGCATTTGTTTGTGGATCTCTTTGAGTTTACCTTACTGGGAGTTTATTGAACTTTTGGAAACTGTTAGTTATTGTTTTTCAATAAATTTGATATTTTTTCTGCCCTTATTTCTTCACATATTTTCTCTGGTCCCTTCTCTCTCTCCTCTTTTTCTAGTAACCCTAATATGCATATACATGTGCTGGATGGTGTTCCACATTTCACTGAGGCTCTGTTCCGTTTTTTCTTCATTCTTTTCATCCTTAAGAAAAGCAACTTTTTCTTCATTCTTTTTATGAAGAAAAAGTTGTTTTTTCTTCATTCTTTCTTCATTCTTTTCTTCATTTTTTCTTCATTCTTTTCTCCTCTCTGTTTTTCAGCTTGCATAACATCTATTCATCTTTTTTCAAGTTTTCTTTTTCTTTTTTTCTGCTAGTTCAAACCTTTTGAGTCCCTACAATAAGGCTTTCATTTCAGTTGTTGAACTTCTCAAGAATTTCCATTTAGTTCTTTTTTTATAATTACTCTCTTTATTGATATTCTCAATTTGATGAAATATTATTACCATACCTTCATTTACTTCTGTTTTTTTTTTTTTTTTTTTTTTGAGACAGGGTCTTGTGCTGTCATCCAGGCTGGACTACAATGGCATGATCATAGCTCACTGCAACTTCCACCTCTTGGGTTACAACAATTCTCATGCTTGAGCCTCCTGAGTAGCTAGGACCACAGACATGTACCACACTGGTTTTTTTTTTTTTTTTTTTTTTTTTTTTTTTTTTTTTTTTTTTTTTTTGTATTTTTAGGATAAATGGGGTTTCTCCATGTTGACCAGGCTGGTCTCGAACTCATGGCCTCAAGAGATTCACCTGCCTTGGCATCCCAAAGAGCCAGGATTACAGGTGTGAGCCACCACACCGAGCACATTTACTTCTTTAATCAAACTTTATGTCTACCTTAGAGTCCTTTTTTTTTTTCTGTTAAATCGTACAGCTGGTCACTCTCAATGGCAGTTTCTGCTCACTCCTGCTCACCCCCCAGTCAGTATATGGGACATAATTTCCTGTTATGTGGCACACTTTATAATTATTGTTGTAACTGGACATTTTGGAGAATCTATTGTAGCAACTCTGTGTACTGATAATCCCCCTTGGAGCCTGTTACTGTTATTTAATTATTTGTTTACTAATTGGCTGAATTATTTTAGTAAAGTCTATTCACTCCTGTAAGGTACATGGATGTGCTTTGGTCAAGGAACAGGCTGAGGCAAATATCCAGGCATGCATGACTCAGTGAGTTTGGAACACAGGAGCACACCTCCACTTGTTACATAACCTGTTTGTGTAAGTTCATTCTTGACTCTGAGCCACTATTGTCTGATAAAGGTATAATTGCCCTGCTGACACTGTGTACAGAGCATGGCTTGGCTCAGCTCAACATGACTCATGTGCAAGCACTCATGCCCAAAGAGAAGGAGAGAGCCAAAGCTGTCCATCTTGCAGACGGACAGGAGGGAGCAAGGACGCAGCTCAGCTTGCTCATGCCCAGGGAGAGAAAGAGTTCAGCTGCTGATCTTGAAGGCAGCAGGTTGATGGTAGGTTGGTAGGTTGGTTGGTTGGTAGGTTGGTTGGTTGGTTGATTGGTAGGTTGGTAGGCTAGTAATTACTGCTATTACTATTACATCTATCATTTTTTTCTTTCCCTTGGCCCACCTGATTTATAAATGATGCAGACTTTGTGTCTTTCTGCAGCAGTAGACTTTCTGTCTCTTTAAAACTTTTTCAAAGAGAAAAGAGGGAAGATAGGCTTAAAACTTTTTCAAAGAGAAAAGGGGGAAGATAGGCTTCCCTCTTCCCAGAGAGATAAGTCAGCTGTAGATGCTGCCTAATGCCAAATGCCAGCTCCCTTAGACTCAGTCACTGCGGACTCCCCTGCAGCACTTGGCGATGACTATTCCCTCTTTCAGAGTTGCCTCTTTTGGGTTCTAGGACCCTGCTCTCTCCTGTTTTTCCTTCTACCTTCTGGCAATTCTTCTCTGTAAGCATCCTCTATGGATGCTTCTTTTTTTTTTTTCTGTCTAGTCCTCTTCAATTTCCTCTATGGGCTCTTCTTTTTTTTTTCTGTCTAGTCCTCTTCAATTTCCCTCCTGCCAAGCCTTGGTGGTCCACAGGGTCCTGCCCTCTGCTGTCTTCTCTGCACAGTTCATCGGCCTCTAAGAGCCTCACAGTGCAGATAAGCACTGAGGATAACATAAGTCACGCAGATGTGTATGCTTTGTAAGGTGTACAAGGGAGTCACATCATGCACACATTTGACTGTTTATGCACAGCAAAACAAAATCTAAACAATGTGTATGTGCCCAGAAAGAACAAGATGAGAGGTGACAATCTGCCATTTTATGCCAGGTTATCTCAGGATGTGTCCCCAGGAGGTACAGTTTTTGACTGCATATAGTCAAGATAAGGGTGTGCCACACAGCCTACACAAGCCAAACTACTGCTCAACTCATGAGGCAGCCAGCTCCTCAGATGTGAGGGGGAAAGTTGCCTTCATTGGCATTATTGAGAGAAATTTATCTCTGTGTCATCAGAACTTACAGGTGATGTAAGGAACCCCACTGTGTGTAATTTTGACTCTTTGAGATGGCTTGAGACCTTAACCTAGAATAAGATGAAACACTGCCCACCTAGTCCCCTAGATGATCAGAAGTTGTGATGCTTGCACTGGAAGGATGAGAACAGCAAATCTGGAGGTTCGACTAAAAGAGTATAGGGAAGAGATCTTGCTCAGAATCGAGGTTTCCTTTAAAAGATAGTTGTGAGTTGATTATTATCCTGAGCTATTTATTCAGCTCATTCCTATTTCCAGCCCCCAGGTGGAAATTTCTGTGGGTTTCCCAACACCCTGCCCACAACCAAGAGCAATTGTGTTGTTTCTGTGAGGTCGAGACAGAAACATACCTCTTCTCTGTGCTTTTTTTCTTACCTTTGTGTTTATAGTTTTAAGTTTGAAAATGCATCCCCTCTGGGCAAGGGAGGATTACTCTATACACATGAAAATGTGTATATTATTACACATTTATTACAAATATAATACGTCTAAAACAGGTGGTGCAGACAAACTCTATAATGTCTCAGGAAGGAAGGATCACCATGGAATGTGGAAAAAAATGAGGCGCAAGAACATTTTATGATGTATATAAGGCTTCACATAGTTTATGCAGTGTGCAATTCTGAGTTCTCCAGAGAAGCAGAACTAACAGGAGATAGATAGATGACAGACAGCTAGATGGATAGATAGATGATGGAAGGATGGATGGACAGATGATGGGTGGATGGATAGATGATAGATGGATAGATGATGGATGGATGGATAAGTGATAGATAGATAGATGATAGATAGATGGATAGATAAGTAAATGGATGGATGATAGATGACAGATGGATAGATAGATGGATGGATGACTAGGTAGATGGCTGGCAGGTTGGATAGATAGATGGATGGATAGATAGGTGATGGATGGATGGATAGATGATGGATGGATGGATAGATGGTGGATAAATGGATGGATAGATGGATGGATGGAGAGATAAATGGATGGATTAATAGATGATGGATAGATAAATGAATAGAAGGATAGTTGGATGGATGGATAGATGACAGATGGATGAATGGATGGAGAGATGGATGGATGGATACATGATTGATGGCTAGGTGGATGGATGGATAGATAGATATATCTATAGATAGATTGATAGATTGATGCATAGACAGGTGATGAATGGAGGGATAGATGAATGGATGGATCAGGGATTTATTATGGGAATTGGCTCACACACATTGTAAAGGCTGAGAAGTCCCGTGATGTGCTGTCTGCAAGCGGGAGGCCCAGGGAAGCTGGTGACACGTCAGCTACAGCTCAGTCCGAGTCCAAAGGCCTGAGAACCAAGAAAGCTGATGGTGTAACTCACAGTTTGAGGCCAAAGGACTGAGAAATCGGAGGCCACTGATGTAAGTCTTAGAGTCTGAAAGGCCTAAGAACCTGGAGTCCTGATGTCCAAAGGCAGAAGATGGTGCCCAGTTCCAAGAGAAATAACAGATTTGCCTTTCCTATGCCTTTTGGTTCTGTCTGAGTCTTGATGGAAGGGACGGAACTATCCACTTTGTGAGAGGGTGGATCTTTACTCAGTCACTGATTCAAATGCCAGTCTCTGCCAGAAACATGCTCACAGACACACAGAAATAACACCTTACCAGCTATCTGGACATCCCTTAACCCAACCAAGTTGATACCAGATAGATTTGAGATGGAGTCTCACTCTGTCACCAGGCTGGAGTGCAGTGGCACGATCTCAGCTCACTGTAACCTCCACCTCCCAGGTTCAAGCGATTCTCCTGCCTCAACCTCCCAGGTAGTTGGGATTACAGGTACCCACCACCACGCCCAGCTAATTTTTGTGTTTTTAGCAGAGACAGGGTTTCACCATATTGGTCAGGCTGGTCTCGAACTTCTGACCTCAGGTGATCCGCCTGCCTTAGCCTCCCACAGTGCTGGGATTACAGGCATGAACCACCACATGCAGCCTGAGACGTTTTTGTTACAAAGCTTTTAAATTCCATTATGCACATCTCTAACATGATGGCAGGTGTAGAAATTGATATCTCAGTACAGAGAGCCTCTGAAACACAGCAGTGCCAGCCCAAGTTTACCGCAAGTGAAGGTGAGGAAGTTGTAACCAAGTACAGAAGAGTTGAACTATGGGTAATGAGGTTTCCACGGGACCTCCAAGATAATGCAGAGACATTCAGTTAAGAGACATTCAGTTGAGAGCATTGGGGTTTTACCTATGCACAGGTGTATGCTGAGAGAGGTCCCAGTGAGGACAACCTCTCCACCATGGTCTCACACTCCTGAAAGCAAATCCATGAGGTATGATGAGGGAAAGTGGTTTGTTCAAATGGGTCTTTGGTTTGTCAGTTTGAGACTGGTTACCACAGAGTTCAGCGTGGGTCACCTGCTGGAACTTTAGTCTGTGGATTTTAGGGACTGGCTGAACACTCACATTTAGAAAGTAAATACAGAGGATGCAGTTGAGTCACAGACCACAAGCAGTCATGTCAGGCTGTTTCTCTGCTTACCCTGATCAGCTCTCTGAGTGTGGCTGTTGTTCGGGGCCCTGACCACTTGGTTTGTGTAATTTCTTGCACCCTCTGGATTAAAAATTCTGAGAATCCATAATGTCATTAAACTCAGGTTTTATCCTATCCAAGATTTGTTCCAAAAGACAGCATGCTGGAGTCATGCTAGGACATGCTACTCAGTGCTAGGGCTAGAGTAACTCACTGCTGCACTGTGCTCCCCTCCTTCCTGTGTTGGGGGCTCCACTTTTACCCCCATCCCGTTCCCACATCCCACACTCCCACCTGGCCCCTAACTGTTCAGGGGATCACAATCAGGGCATGTCTCCCACATGGCTTCAGGTGCAAAAAATTAACTGCCCCCCCCCCCCCGCCCCCGGAAAAAGCATATTTATCTCACATTTCATTTTCCAAGAGCTCAATCTTGTGCTAAATAATTGGAGATCAAGTTTCTGGCTATTAACAAATACAAAAGCATTACTAATGGAAACTCTTGATATATGACCATCTCCTAAACTTTTTTACATTTTGAAAGAAAAATCACTGGGACAAATGCCTAAGCCCCAAAGAAATAGCTCTCCCATGTTGCATATTTAGGCACTCAGGCAGAACTGATAGAGGCCTCATCGTTAATACAGTAACAACAGATACAAATCCCGGAGTACTAATTACATGTCAGGCCCTATACTAAGTGCTTCTTACATAATATGTCAGGAAATTATCATGAGAAGCTTATGAGGCAGATATTATTATTCCTGTTTGTACAGGTAGAAAAAAAGATGCCCAACGAAGTTGAGTAGGCTGCCTAGGTCATACAGCTAACAAATGGCAGAATTGGGCCAAACATTTAACCTCCACATGTTAATGTCTTTTAGCAAGAGATTTTCAACAGAGAAGTCAAATTAGATCACAGGTATTTGCCTCTTGTGCTTAAACAGGCTCTTATCAGGGCTAGCCTTTGGCTTTTTTCCATGAGAACATTTTACGGAATTTATTTTGCTATCTTGATCTACAATGCCTAGGAACTCTAGGAACTGGGGATGGAAAGAAAGTCCACTCCCTGAAATGATTTCTGGTCACCTTTTGGCTACGTCCTGGATCTCAGACCCAGGCCTACTTTTCCTGGCTATACAAGGCAAATCCAACTGGAAAATTTAAATGTTTGTTTTATGTTTGAGAAACAGGACCTAATATGAATGCTTGTTCTAGTTGTGTTGACTTAATGCTGATAGGGTTAACTTTGGGCTCTCAGGATCTATTTTTATACTCTTTGTCAACGGTGTTCCTTCTCCATTGGTCCATGGCTTGCAGTAGTGGTGCTGCTCTGTGTCTATGTCACACCTCACAGCTCTGTTTATTAATGTCTTCAGAATCTTCTTTATGTGCCTTCTATTTTCTTTGTGTGATGCATGCGGCAGAGTCAGCTCTGGCTAAAATGTCAAAACGAAGAATCCTTAGTGCAGCTCATGTATCCATGCTGAGTAAATGCCAAGAGTGGCTGTGAGCCTTCCCTTGACTCTTCTCCACAGCTGCCACTCAACCAAGACTCTGCATTCTAAGGGTGGTCAGTCTGTTAGTCACATGGAATTAATGCACAAGAAGATTGGATGGATTGATGAGAAGCTAAGCTTTATCAAGAATATTTACATTTTTAAAGAGGGAATGTGTCACAATAAATGAGCTCCTGCCTGATAAACATCCTGCCTAAAACCCTTCCAACTTTTTGTTGCTTTGCCTCAAGAATAATACAATGACTGGTGGAGCTTGAGGCAAAGCGACAAAGCTTGAGGAAAGGTTTTAGGCAAGATGTTTATACTTCTCATGTACTTCTCAAGTTACTTATTGTACTTTTCAACTCTAGATTTCTATTTCTTAATAATTTCAATTGAGTGATATTTTCCATTTGGTAAGACATTATTCTCATGCTTTCTTTCAGTTCTTTAAGAATTTTTTAAAATGTCTTTGAGTAGATTTGAAATATCTGGTTTAAAGTCTTTTGTGAGTAAGTTCATCATGTGAACGTCCATGGGACACTTTGCATTGATTGCTTTTTTCTCCTGCATATGGGCTGTACTCTTGTTTCTTTTCATGTCTTGTAATCTTTTCTTAAAAATTGACATTTTAAATAACATAATGTGAAAACCCTGGGAATCAGATTTTGCAACCTCCCCAGGGTTTGTTATTGTTGCTGGGGTGTTTTTTGGTAGCTCTTATTGCTTGTTTAGTGACTTTAAAGAAATAATTCTGCCAAGTCTGTATTCTCTTTTGTATATGAGCACTGAAGTATTTGCTTGGTTAGCTTAGAGGTCAGATAATGAATGGATAGTGATTTCCTTAAGTGCTTGGAACCAATAAGTCTTTCACTATTTGCTAAGGGGGTCTGTATGAGTGATGGGGCACACTTCAAACATTAGTAGGTAATGAACAATCTGCCTTAGCGTTCCCTTGCTGTTTGCTCAGCATATTAAGGTCAGCCCAAGATGAGAGTTGAGGCTTTCTCATGCCTTTCTGAGTATGCACATGTTAAAAGAAAAACCTTAGACAAATTTAATTTAATAAAATTTAATTGAGCAAAGAATGATTCATTAATCAGGCAGCCTCCCAAGCCAGAGCAGGATCAGAGACACTCCAGCACAGCCATGTGGCAGAAGAAGATTTATGGGCAGAAAGTGGAAGGTGACAGACAGAAAACAGAAGTGAAGTACAGCAACAGCCAGATTGATTACAGCTTAGAGTTTGCCTTATTTGAACACAATTTGAACAGTTGGCCCACTTTAATTGGCCAAAACTTGGTGATTGGCACAAGAATATGCTAATCTGTTTATATATCCAGTTAGGTTTCAGTTTACTGTGTATAGGAACTTTAAGGGTGAACCTAAAATATATAAGGAGGCAGATTTAGGCTAAGCTTAATTTAACAAATTCCCCCTTTTGATCATTCCCTTGATTTTGAGAGATTGACCGAAACATTAGTCACTGATGTCACTATCATCATTGTAAATGTACTGATTTGGTCTTGAAACCCACTGAATAATAGCAGAACAGTGGGTTTTGCAAGGTGGATACAAGGACATCGGTTATTATTTTTGGTAAGGGTTAGAGCAGAGGGTTCTTCCTTGTGCTGGACTCTCCTGTTTACAGGAGAGAAATAAAACCCAGTCAGTTCTAGGACCTATCTGTTTCCTTAAAGTCTTAGTTTGATTATGCCATATGTAGTATAAGTGACTCCATTTTGGTTTGGTCTGGTCTGTTGGGGCCTAGTGTATGAGCTCAGTTCAAAACAATGGCCTCCCATAATTTTGTTTAAGAATTACACCCTTTTTGTCAGGTTCTCACTTAGGTGAGAGTACGACTGGTGTGGTTTGGCTCTGTGTCCCCACCCAAATCTCGTGCTGAATTATAATTCCCAATGTTGGGGGAAGGACCTAGTGGGAGGTGGGATTGGATCATGGGGATGGATTTTCCCCTCATTGTTCCTCTGATAGTGAATGAGTTCTCATGAGACTTGATGGTTTAAAAGTGTATGGCACTTCCCCCCTTTGCTCTCTCTCCCTCCTGTTGCCATGTGAAGATGTGTTTGCTTCCCTTTCACCTTGTGCCATGATTGTATGTTTCCTGAGGCCCCCCCAGCCATGCTTCCTTTACAGCCTGCAGAACTGTGAGTCAATTAAACCTCTTGTATTTATTTTTTTATTTTTTGAGACAGAGTCTTGCTCTTTCACCCAGGCTGGAGTGCATTGGCATGATTTTGGCTCACTGCAACTTCCACCTCCTGGGTTCACGCAATTCTCCTGCCTCAGCCTCCCAAGTAGCTGGGACTACAGGCATGTGCCACCACACTTAACCAATTTTTATATTTTTAGTAGAGATGGGGTTTCACCATGTTGACCAAGATGGTCTCGATCTCTTGACCTCATGATCCGCCCACCTAGGCCTCCTAAAGTGCTGGGATTACAGGCGTGAGCCACCGCACCCAGCCAAACCTCTTTTCTTTATAAACTACCCAGTCTCACGTAGCTTTTTGTGGCAATGTGAGAATGGACTAATACAATGACCAAAACTTAGGGCTTTAGTGCCACTCTCAGTTACCATCATTTTGGATTTCTAGTCTCAGCACTTCATTCATAGGTTACAGTGCCCTCATGGTTACACATTTATTTGAGCTCTTGTCATTCCAGTGGAAGAGACAACATTAAACATTCTTGAGATGCCCGCAAGCAAGTATTTAAAACTTTTGAGAGAATACAAAGTACTAGGAGGATAATACCAAGTATTATGACTATTAGGAGGATAATACCAAGAGTTTGGAGTATGCTCCTTAGCTGGGGTCCCCATGAATCAAATAAACTAAACAAGTAGATCAGAGAGATAGATAAAGAGTCACTCACTTTAACCAGGCAGTCTGTTCATTAATCTCCTACAACTGAATCTCTACAGTACCCAATGTATTTCTCCATGTGCAACAAGAAGTGCCAGCAACTACACAGATTCTTCCCTGCCTAGCCAGTAAGTAATCCAGAATGATTCTATTTTTATTATTTATATTATTTATCCTTTAGCATAACTTTCACAAGAGAATTTAAAGTCTGATGTCTAGTCATAGCCTTTACAGCAGAATCTTTTATAGGGCCTATCAGGAGGGATAAATTTCTAGTCATTGTCTCATTTACTCCAAATCATAGAAAAAGAAACCTAATAATTATGCCTATCTAGAAGAGCAAAGCCTCCTGGCAATGTTCTTTTTAACCTATGATGTAGGTTAAAATGAGTGAACCAGTATTCTGTTTCTGACTGATTATGAGGCAACAAATGTACCACTAAAATTTCTCACCTACGTTGGCCCTTCATCTTCCATCTAAAAAGCATGAGATTGTTCAGGTATATGGCTGTATGCAAAATCATTCATAAATAAAAGTATATCAACTGAGTGCACACAAATGAACCTTTTTTACTTTTATTGTTCACGGGGGCATAAGAAAGAAAAAAATAGAAAGTTAAGAGTCTGATGATAGCAGACAAGTCTTGATCCATGATGTTGCGAAAAAGCTGTCCACATCAAGGATGCTGTCTGCTTCTGGGGATACACTTCCCTGGTTAGCTTTACCTTAAGGTTTCCAAGGGTTGAACAGTTCCAAAAATGTGAAGGGGGCCTTCTGAACTGTGAGATTATGAACCCAAGGTTCAGGGTCCTGAAGTTTTGCTGCAATGTGGATGGCAAGGGCAGTCTTTCTCTGATGTTGTTCTTAGAAGACCCAGTCTCTAAGTTCTAGATTGTGAAGGGTTTCATTGTCTTCCATCAGTGGACCATAAAAAAGATTTCTTTACCTGGTGAAAATACACCTTGACATAATGTATTAAAGCCTTGCAGCATTTAGTTATATCAAAGTTTAGTAGTGGAAGATAAATGAGGTTGTATTATTAGGGGAATAGGTCTTTCAGTGACTATTTTGTAAGGTATCACCTTATGGTTTACACTGGAAGTGGATCTGATTGCCATTAATATGCAATATCTTTGACCAAAGCAATCCAGTCATTTCAGTTAGCTTTACCAAATGTTGTAGTATTTATAATACCTTATTTAACTATTTTAAAACTTGTCCAGTGAAACAAGTACTTCCATCACTGGAGATTTCTCAAGGATTGTACCATGGGGAAAACACATTTTCTAATAACCTTTTAGCTACTGTTATAGAATCAGCCCTCTTGCATGGAAAAGCTTTCATAGAACCAGAAAACATGCATTGAAAATGACAATTGAATGAAATCCTTCTGTAAATGTTTAAATGCCTTAACATAAACAGAAATGTACTTGCGGTTTTGATTGTCCTCTTAGGAATAGAAATTTGAAAAATCAAACTTTGGTCATCAACTATTTTAGCAACTTAGAAGAGTCACCACACCAATATATACATTTTTAATTTGGATCATTTTATTTCTTCAATGATGAGTCATGGAATGCAGAGATTATAATAACAAAAGCTTTAAGGACTCAGGAAGATGAGGCAGCTGTTCTCCAGGAGCCCACACTTAACATTGGACTTACATCCTCTTAAATACTGATTGTTTCTCCAATTTAGGTGCATAGCACTGAAAATCAGTAGGTTATCATAGGTCTTTTGACTTTGACCATGGAGTTCATTTAAATTGCATATCTTAACAATTTCAGCACTAGCAGATTTAGCATGAACATCTGGCAAAATATTTTCTTGGTATTCACTTAGTTTTTTTCCTGCCTGGCTTAGTAGTTTTATAAACCAGTCAGTCTCTTCATTAGAGTTCCAGGAATTCTTACCCAATCCAAATGATGTGATCCTAAAATTATTAGAAACCCGTGTTCGAGAGCATGTGTCAGAGTTTTTTCCATCCTTTCATGAATCTCCTTAAAGACACCATATTCTAGGATTTTATGTGCTTGTGAAATTTTAAGAAACTGCATTGGAATTAAGCAATTAACTGTGGAAATGACTTTAAATGGTCATAAAGACAACTGAAAAGCAAATTTGGTTATTTCTGTGGTTTACAATAACTCAATAACCAGAATTATGACCAACAGCATATACCCAGACATATCAGGATTTTAGAAATCCCATATAACTTTGGAACATATACTAATAACATATTCTTTAAGATGTAATTTAAGAAGGTTAAACCATCCTTTCTTACTTGACAATGCTTCCCATGTTATTTCACATGTCAAATAATTCTGTTTATCTCCCTTTTGGATGCTTCAGGGGACCTTTGTAGCATCCCAAAGTTAAAAGGTCAAAAAAGACTTAATTTTGAAGTTGAAATTTGATTTTTAGGAAGTCTATCAAATATGTCAAAGGTTTAAAACACTTTTAAGTGTTTTAAGACCAAAATAAGATCACAGGTGACCATAAAATAATGGTCATTCATGTAGCCAAAGTGATAATTAAAATATTTTTTAAACAAAAACCTGTACTCTTTGAGAAAGGAGACTCAGTTTTCCAATCAAAAGATCTCAGACAGCATGGGACAAATTCTGTCTCTTCTCTTTTCTCTCATCTCTCTCTTTTTCTTTGCAGTTTACTCAAAAGGTGAACAAAAATATTTTACTGTGCCTTATTAATACTAAATGAAATTTTGGTTCAGAAGAGAAAAACAAATTTTATTTTTGTATTGGTATACATACAATTGGTACTATACATATATTGGTACTATAAATATAAAGCTAATTTTAAATAAAATCTTATGACTAAATTAATTAAGTCTGTCATCTTTTGAACACATAAGGTTTCTATAAACTCTATAAACATTTTGTGCTTTATACTTTTCCCTAACTTTCCATATTTATCTAGTTTTATCTATTTTTTTACTCCTTCAATTTGAAACCTTTAAGTAACTTCAAACTAGACAATGTTTTCTAGCAAACACACATTTTTATGTCTTCACAACTTCCCCCATCAAAAGCATGCCGTGTTTTTTGTTTGTTTTTTTGCTTTGTTTTTTGAGACAGGGTCTCATTCTGTCATCCAGGCTGGAGTGCAGTGGTGTATTTACAGCTCACTGCAGCCTCAACCTCCCCAGGCTCAAGCAATCCTTCCACCTCAGTTCACCAGGTAGCTGGGACTATAGGCACATGCCACCATGCCCAGCAAATTTTTGTATTTCTTGTAGAGAGAGTTTTACCATGTTGCCCAGGCTGGTCTCAAACTCGTGGGCTCAAGCAATCTGCCCATCTCAGTTTCCTCAAGTGGTAGGATTACAAGAGCAAGACACCATGCTCAGCCCTTGCTTTTGTTTATACACTGTGTATACAGAACTGTTTCTCTCATGTCTAATAGTTTTAATAACGTAGATTAACTACAATTTTAACTCTTAGCAGCCTAATTTCTACCAAAAACCCTAGAAAGAAATTTTGAACTATTTTATATCAGTCTTTGTAGATAAGAACCATTTTGTATTTTTTTTAAAGTGGTTCTTCAAATTATTGTTTATTGATGTTATAAATATATTCAGCTTTTCTATATTATATAAAAATAACCTGTCAAGGTATATAGACTTAAACTCATGTTTAATAATAAATATTTCAGTATTTCAACTTACAAATGACTCAAGCATTTTATGATTGTCTATTACTTAATTTAACCTAACTTTAAGATTTTAAATTACTGAAAATAAGTTATGAAACTATGACAGAGGCACTCTCCTAATGTCTTTCCCAGTCATCCTGAGTTCCCCATAGCCATGTGGCACCCAGGAGGACTATGAAAAGCAGAGCCTGTTTGAGTCCTGAATTCACATACCAGGCATAGAGATTTTCATAGAAGACAGAGCTATGAAGACTATACCTGGAGTATCCAAACCCTCCCAGAATAGCTAGGAGGCAAAGCTAAGGCAGGGGAGAAGGGGCCATATTGGGCTTAATTCTGCCCTGTAGCTGCTGGTCTAGGCACTGACAACATGTCTCCGGACCTCATCATGACCATCTATCCAGATCCCTAAATCCAGAGGCTCTAAACCAAAACTGTAAGCTCACAGTCAAATCAAGCAAGTATCTACTTATATTTAACTGATAATTTTAAAGTCACTCCTGTGTTACCAACAATGTAAAAGTTAGTTAGAGGAGTTAGCCAGCTTGCTTTAGGCATAGAGTAAGGGGAGGGTCCCTGGAGAACCTTGGGCCTGCCCAGGTCATTGCCCAATCCAAACATACCACAACTGCTTACGCCAAATGTTTTGTACAGATAAGGGAACTTGCACAGGATGCTTGCCTAAACATGCCCTCTGTTACACAAATAAGAGAAGCTACACAGGGGACTTGCCTAAATATGCCCATGGTGGAAAATTGCATTCCTTAACACGTGGACAGTAAGGGAAATAAATCAATATGGAGTGACTCAGACTAAGGGTCAATATGCACAGTGGAAGGATGGGGTGGAGCTGCCAGGAATTCACATCTCATGCAATTAAGGAATCCAGCCCCATCAGCTTTTCTGTAAAAGCCCTTGTATTCAACTGTGAAATGGCAACATGCTTTCAGGGTCCCTCTCTTTCCTGAGAGCTCTCCTTTCACCTAACAAATTCTACTCTACCCTACTCACTCTCTGGTGGCTGTATGCCTAATTCTTCCTGGTTGTGGGACAAGAACTTGAACCTAGCTGAGCTAAGGAGCAGGAAGACCACAACACTAGCTTTATTTACCAAATATTATCACATACACAGAATACCTATAGACACATAGACACATAAACACATAGAAGCAGATCTTATCGCCTTCATAAAGGATTCTCATTTGCTGGCTTTTAAATAGCTTTCTTTTCCCCATTCAGACTACCAATCTTCCAATTACTTGTTTCATTGCCCTAAGAAATAATTTACTAGGCAATAAATTCACATTTCTAAAGGGACAACTCTTAGGTGAAACAAAAATATATATATTTTATAAGCACAGAGCTAAGCCTTCAGGCCTAAATAATATATTATTTGCTCAAACAAAGGAAAAAAGGTATAAGTAAAAGTTCACTCAAGACATGATGGTCAGACAAGAACTTTAAACAAAGGTATGATTTGTTGTGTGAATTTAAAACAATGATAAGCGTTTCTAATGTACATAGGCAGACACCATAAAAATGGAGATTTCCTTTATAAGTGTGAATTTGTTTTACAAGAGGGTTTAAAGATACCCAGCTAAATTCTGGAAGGGTGTACTTTAGTTTGATAGGTGGTCTTTTTTTAACTTAGCTACTGTTTCTTAGGTAAAATTACTGAGTTTATGATGGAGCCCCTTAAAGAATAGGGCAAAGAAAGCACTTTCTATGCCTGGACTCAGCACAGATAGATCTGAAAGAGAAGCAAGCCTACTTTACCCAAGAGTCTACCTTTTAAAAACACTCTATTTAGGATAACTTTCTTTTCACCTTTGAGGTAGGATGGTGACCAAGCCAAAAGGTTAGCAAATTTAATTTTTCTTATCAATTAGTCACTTAAACTTTTTATTTGCTTTTTATAAAGAGTCTTTAAATAAAAGTGTTGAAATCTTTTTAGAAGCTTCTGCATATCAATAGGTATCCCTAGATGAGACTAATTCAGGAGCCCTCATTTTCAAGTGCACTTCAAATACAGTGTTGTTCATTTTAAAAGTTCCACTGTAACTTTCACACTGAGAAATTCACACTGTGGATTGGATCTGTGTCCCCACCAAAATCTCATGCCAAATTGTGGTCCTCAATGTTGGAAGACAGACCTGGTGGGAAGTGATTGGATCATGGAGGCAGACTTCCACCTTACTGTTCTTGTGATAGTGAGTGCGCTCTCATGAGATCTGGTTATTTAAAAGTGTGTAGCATTTTCCCCTTTGCTGTCTCTTTCTCCTGCATCAGCCACATAGAATGTCTCCTTCCTCTTTGCCTTCCACAATTATTGTTACTTTCCTGAGGCCTCCTCAGCCATACTTCCTGCACAGCCTGTGAACCATGAGCCAATTAAACCTTTTTCTTTATAAATTACCCAGTCTCAGATAGTTCTTTATAGCAATGGAAGAATGAACTAATACGGTGAGCTAATACCTAAATGGCCCTCATTAATTTTGTTGAAAGAAAAGGCCTGGAAACTATCTGATCAGCATAAGATTTGTCACTCAGTCATCTCAGTCACTTTCCTGGATCAATATTTGTATTTTCAATTTGCCCTTAGTGTGCAGAGGCTGCACCTCCATCCCAAGTGCATCTGAAGGCAGTTCCCTCTGACCAATGAACACATGTGGAAGTTGAGAATCTAGAAAATGACTCCCTTAAAACTATTCATGTCCCTGGAAGGTCTTCCCATATCCCCAACAACATGCATCCTCATTTGAAGACCACTGACTATTACACAGCATAAATCAGCCAACATGATTTGTGGAGTGATCATGAAGTGCTGTAGCTTTCAGGTATCACCTAGCCCCATCCACTGGGATTCAAGCTGACTACTCAATTAAATGTCCTCTTTGATTCACTTTACCTTTCCCTGTGGAAGAACTTGTTTTTTTTTTCTTCTTTTTTTTTTATTATTATTATACTTTAAGTTCTAGGGTACATGTGCATAACGTGCAGGTTTGTTACATATGTATACTTGTGCCATGTTGGTGTGCTGCACCCATCAACTCATCAGCACCCATCAACTCGTCATTTACATCAGGTATAACTCCCAGTGCCATCCCTCCCCCCTTCCCGCTCCCCATAATAGGCCCCGGTGTGTGATGTTCCCCTTCCCGAGTCCAAGTGATCTCATTGTTCAGTTCCCACCTATGAGTGAGAACATGCAGTGTTTGGTTTTCTGTTTTTGCAATAGTTTGCTGAAAATGATGGTTTCCAGCTGCATCCGTGTCCCTACAAAGGATACAAACTCATCCTTTTTTATGGATGCATAGTATTCCATGGTGTATATGTGCCACATTTTCTTAATCCAGTCTGTCATTGAGGGATATTTGGATTGATTCCAAGTCTTTGCTGTTGTGAATAGTGCCACAATGAACATACGTGTGCATGTGTCTTTATAGCAGCATGATTTGTAATCCTTTGGGTATATACCCAGTAATGGGATGGCTGGGTCTTATGGTACTTCTAGTTCTAGATCCCTGAGGAATCACTACACTGTCTTCCACCATGGTTGAACTAGTTTACAATCCCACCAACAGTGTAAAAGTGTTCCTATTTCTCCACATCCTCTCCAGCACCTGTTGTTTCCTGACTTTTTAATGATCATGATTCTAACTGGTGTGAGATGATATCTCATTGAGGTTTTGATTTGCATTTCTCTGATGGCCAGTGATGATGAGCATTTTTTCATGTGTCTGTTGGCTGCATAAATGTCTTCTTTTGAGAAGTGTCTGTTCATATCCTTTGCCCACTTTTTGATGGGGTTGTTTGCTTTTTTATTGTAAATTTGTTTGAGTTCTTTGTAGGTTCTGGATATTAGCCCTTTGTCAGATGAGTAGATTGCAAAAATTTTCTCCCATTCTGTAGGTTGCCTGTTCACTCTGATGGTAGTTTCTTTTTCTCTGCAGAAGCTCGTTAGTTTAATTAGATCCCATTTGTCAATTTTGGCTTTTGTTGCCATTGCTTTTGGTGTTTTAGACATGAAGTCCTTGCCCATGCCTATGTCCTGAATGGTATTACCTAGGTTTTCTTCTAGGGTTTTTATGGTATTAGGTCGAACATTTAAGTCTCTAATCCATCTTGAATTAATTTTCATATAAGGAGTAAGGAAAGGATCCAGTTTCAGCTTTCTAGTTATGGTTAGCCAATTTTCCCAGCACCATTTATTAAATAGGGAATCTTTTCCCCATTTCTTGTTTTTGTCAGGTTTGTCAAAGATCAGATGGCTGTCGATGTGTAGTATTATTTCTGAGGACTCTGTTCTGTTCCATTGGTCTATATCTCTGTTTTGGTACCAGTACCATGCTGTTTTGGTTACTGTAGCCTTGTAGTATAGTTTGAAGTCAGGTAGCGTGAGGCCTCCAGCTTTGTTCTTTTGACTTAGGATTGTCTTGGCAATGCGGGCTCTTTTTTGGTTCCATATGAACTTTAAAGCAGTTTTTTCCAATTCTGTGAAGAAACTCATTGGTAGCTTGATGGGGATGGCATTGAATCTATAAATTACCTTGGGCAGTATGGCCATTTTCATGATATTGATTCTTCCTATCCATGAGCATGGTATGTTCTTCCATTTGTTTGTGTCTTTTATTTCACTGAGCAGTGGTTTGTAGTTCTCCTTGAAGAGGTCCTTTACATCCCTTGTAAGTTGGATTCCTAGGTATTTTATTCTCTTTGAAGCAATTGTGAATGGAAGTTCATTCATGATTTGGCTCTGTGTTTGTCTGTTACTGGTGTATAGGAATGCTTGTGATTTTTGCACGTTGATTTTGTATCCTGAGACTTTGCTGAAGTTGCTTATCAGCTTAAGGAGATTTTGGGCTGAGATGCTGGGGTTTTCTAAAAATACCATCATGTCATCTGCAAACAGGGACAATTTCACTTCTTCTTTTCCTAATTAATACCCTTTATTTCTTTCTCTTGACTGACTGTCCTAGCCAGAACTTCCAACACTATGTTGAATAGGAGTGGTGAGAGAGGGCATCCCTGTCTTGTGCCAGTTTTCAAAGGGCATGCTTCCAGTTTTTGCCCATTCAGTATGATATTGGCTGTGGGTTTGTCATAAATAGCTCTTATTATTTTGAGATACGTTCCATCAATACCGAATTTATTGAGAGTTTATAGCCTGAAGGGCTCTCGAATTTTGTCAGAGGCATTTTCTGCATCTGTTGAGATAATCATGTGGTTTTTGTCTTTGGTTCTGTTTATATGCTGGATTACATTTACTGATTTGTGTATGTTGAATCAGCCTTGCATCCTAGGGATGAAGCCCACTTGATCATGGTGGATAAGCTTTTTGATGTGCTGCTGGATTCGGTTTATCAGTATTTTATTGAGGATTTTTGCATCGATGTTCATCAGGGATATTGGTCTAAAAATCTCTTTTTTTTTGTTGTGTCTCTGCCAGGCTTTGGTATCCGGATGATGTTGGCCTCATAAAATGAGTTAGGGAGGATTCCCTCTTTTTCTATTGATTGGAATAGTTTCAGAAGGAATGATACCAACTCCTCCTTGTACCTCTGGTAGAATTCAGCTGTGAATCCATCTGGTCCTGGACTTTTTTTGGTTGGTAAGCTATTAATTATTACCTCAATTTCAGAGCCTTCTACTGGTCTATTCAGGAATTCAACTTCTTCCTGGTTTAGTCTTGGGAGAGTGTAAGTGTCCAGGAAATTATCCATTTCTTCTAGATTTTCTAGTTTATTTGCGTAGAGGTGTTTATAGTATTCTCTGATGGTAGTTTGTATTTCTGTGGGGTCGGTGGTGATATCCCCTTTATCATTTTTTATTGCATCTATTTGATTCTTCTCTCTTTTCTTCTTTATTAGTCTTGCTAGCAGTCTATCAATTTTGTTGATCTTTTCAAAAAACCAACTCCTGGATTCATTGATTTTTTGGAGGTTTTTTGTGTCTCTATCTCCTTCAGTTCTGCTGTGATCTTAGTTATTCCTTGCCTTCTGCTAGCTTTTGAGTGTGTTTGCTCTTGCTTCTCTACTTCTTTTAATTGTAATGTTTGGGTGTCAATTTGAGATCTTTCCTGCTTTCTCTTGTGGGCATTTAGTGCTATAAATTTCCCTCTACACACTGCTTTAAATGTGTCCCAGAGATTCTGGTATGTTGTATCTTTGTTCTCATTGGTTTCAAAGAACATCTTTATTTCTGCTTTCATTTCGTTATGTACCCAGTAGTCATTCAGGAGCAGGTTGTTCAGTTTTCATGTAGTTGAGCAGTTTTGATTGAGTTTCTTAGTCCTGAGTTCTAGTTTGATTGCACTGTGGTCTGAGAGACTGTTTGTTATAATTTCTGTTCTTTTACATTTGCTGAGGAGGGCTTTACTTCCAATTATGTGGTCAATTTTGGAATAAGTGCAATGTGGTGCTGAGAAGAATGTATATTCTGTTGATTTGGGGTGGAGAGTTCTGTAGATGTCTATTAGGTCCACTTGGTGCAGAGCTGAGTTCAATTCCTGGATATCCTTGTTAACTTTCTGTCTCATTGATCTGTCTAATGTTGACATTGGGTTGTTGAAGTCTCCCATTATTATTGTATGTGAGTCTAAGTCTCTGTGTAAATCTCTAAGGACTTGCTTTATGAATCTGGGTGTTCCTGTATTGGGTGCATATATATATTTAGGATAGTTAGCTCTTCTTGTTGAATTGATCCCTTTACCATTATGTAATGGCCTTCTTTGTCTCTTTTGATCTTTTATGGTTTAAAGTCTGTTTTATCAGAGACTAGGATTGCAACCCCAGCTTTTTTTGGTTCTCCATTTGCTTGGTAGATCTTCCGCCATCCCTTTATTTTGAGCCTATATGTGTCTCTGCATGTGAGATGGGTCTCCTGAATACAGCAAACTGATGGGTCTTGACTCTTTATCCAACTTGCCAGTCTGTGTCTTTTAATTGGAACATTTAGTCCATTTACATTTAAGGTCAATATTGTTATGTATGAACTCGATCCTGTCATTATGATATTAACTGGTTATTTTGCTCATTACTTGATGCAGTTTCTTCCTAGCATCGATGGTCTTTACATTTTGGCATGTTTTTGCAATGGCTGGTACCGGTTGTTCCTTTCCATGTTTAGTGCTTCCTTCAGGGTCTCTTGTAAGGCAGGCCTCATGGTGACAACATCTCTAAGCATTTGCTTATCTGTAAAGGATTTTGTTTCTCCTTCACTTATGAAACTTAGTTTGGCAGATGTGAAATTCTGGTTTGAAAATTCTTTTCTTTAAGAATGTTGAATATTGGCCCCCACCCTCTTCTGGCTTGGAGAGGTTCTGCTGAGAGATCTGCTGTTAGTCTGATGGGCTTCCCTTTGTGGGTAACCCTAACCCGACATTTCTCTCTGGCTGCCCTTAACAGTTTTTCCTTCATTTCAATTTTGGTGAATCTGACAATTATGTGTCTTGGAGTCGCTCTTCTCAAGGAGTATCTTTGTGGCATTCTCTGTATTTCCTGAATTTGAATGTTGACCTACCTTACTAGGTTGGGGAAGTTCTCCTGGATGATATCCTGAAGAGTGTTTTCCTCCTTGGTTCCATTTTCCCCCTCACTTTCAGGCACCACAATAAGACATAGATTTGGTCTTTTCATATAATCCCATACTTCTTGAAGACTTTGTTCATTTGTTTTTCCTCTTTTTTCTTTGGAAGAACTTGTTTAGGCCTGTTTACTAAAGTCAGATGTAAGTCAACACCAAATTAGAGAAAATCACACTTTTCAGAAAAAATAAACTTCAGATTGATTCTCAAATGCCAGGTTTGAAATTTTCCATAACACAAAATAATTTGGAAGTTTGATTAAAGTCAGTAGGAATGATGCAAAATCATTAACTCCATTTTTTTATTATTATTATTAGATCATTTCACTGTAGGACAGTTACTCCATCGCTAGTGTTTCTTAGGGAAAGCATCTTTTAACCTCAAAATATATCTCATGAAGCAATAATATGCCTTTGAAAATCAATGCTAAATAGACATTTTACAAATGGAATCATGCTGTCCACTCATTAGGCAATTTATTATTAGAGCAATCCTAAGATTTTTTTAAAAAAAATAAAGAGAAGCCCTATGCTGAATGATAAAGCTAACACTTTAATATGCCTTCTTGTCAAATGTTCATTGTCATATAAAGGGCTTTCTTGGCAGGGGTTGGTGGGGAGCTGGGTACAGTTGTCTCATTTTACTGATGCTTGCCTTACTGTGTTTTGCCTTTTCTTTCAATGTACAAAACTGTGCACTTGTTTCTTAGCTCTGGTAGAGGGCTCAGCAATTAGCCTATGAAAGGCTATTACAAATTTTCAAATCATAAAATGTATACTACACTGACCATGATGAGTGATGTAAAATATACTTTAAGCTGTCTCAGGATTTTGAGTCTTATTCATTGGAACATAAATGAGCAGAGCAATGATAAAAGAGATTATTATCATTGATAAAGTGCCAATTGAAAGTCTTTAATATACTTCTAGGAGATCATTAGCTATTAATTCAACCATTTACTAATGCAATACAACCTTTTCCTGACTTTTGGCTGTCTTGTGTAGGCTATGTTCTGAGGTGAACTTGCTTGTACTTGGCCTTCACTACTCCAGGCACAATATATGATATTAGAATTATCTTTTTGAACTGAGGGATGTTTTATTACCCTGATTGTGCTCACCACTCGTGTCTTACCCAATACATGAGAAATCCGAAACATTTTCTATTTTATTAGGTCAGTGTCATGTGTGGATGGTTGTGACTCCCTGTCCTCACTCCAGTTCTCATAGATGGAAACAGAATTTGTATTTATGCATCAGCCAATAGCTCTCCTTCAGCATTTTGCATATTTAAATAAATGTGGTTCTGATCATTTCTTTTTTTGAGATCATTGCAGATGTGTCTGATGATGCCACACATAGCAAAGAGAATAGTTGATTGAGATAATGTTATTTCAGAAGGCTGGCTTGTTAATGGGTAGCTGTAACTACAACCTGAAAATACAGTCAACAAAAAAGAAAACCTCTGCCTTGCACCAAAATGTATGTCTGAATGCATGAAATTTAAACTATCTTTTAGGTGACTGTTATTTAGCACCAGTTATCTAGATGCCCCTGCCTGGGATTGGAGCATCAGTAGGTATCAGGCTTAGGAAATGAGGCGGGAGGTGGATCCACTGACAGGAGGTCATGAGGGAGCTAAATAATAATAATAATAATACAAAACAGAAGTGTCTTCTGATACTTAAGCTGAGAGACAGAGTGTGGGAGGCTGCAAAGCAACTGGAGGCTAAAGCCAACATAAGCAAAGGAGTCTAGTTCAAGAAGAAGGACCAGGAACTTGAACGTGATGATCTCTGGTCTCTCCATCAAGGGCATGCTCTAGTCAGCTTGGTCTGTCCACTATGCTCAAAGAAGCCCGGCTGTGTGCTGTGTTTCAGTGTCCCCTCCAGAGCTCGTGTTGAAACATAATTGCCATTGTACCAGAATTTACAGAAAGTGGGACCTTTAAGAGATGATTAAGTCATGAAGGCTCATGAGGATAATGAACGCATTAACGCTGTTCTTATGAGGTGGGGTCCCAATAAAAGGACAAGTTCAGCCCAACTTCCTCTCTCTGTCTCATGCGTTCACTTCTGCCTCCTACCCTTGCCCCATGAGAAGATGTTTGCCACATGCTGGCACCATGCTTTTGGACTTCCCAGCCTCCAGAACTGTAAGAAATAAATCTCTTTTCTGTATAAATTACACAGTCTGTGGTGTTCTGTTATAGCAGCAAAAAATAAGCTAAGATTGTTCATTGATTAAGCTCCCTTGCTATTTGTTTATTCCGGTAATTGCCATAAATTGACACCAGCAGAGGACGTGTCCATTTTGTGTTGCTATAAAGAAACACCTTAGGCTGGGTAACTTATAAAGAAAAGAGATTTGTTTAATGTACAGTTCTGCAGGCACCAAACCTGAGGGACTGCCTGACTTTATAAGAACATACTCTCAAGAGAACGAATTACCCTCAGAACCAATCCAGTGGCTCAAGACCAAGAATGGCACCAAGAATGGCCATTCATGAGCATCCACCCCCACAACCCAAAAACCTTCTACTAGGCCCAACCTGTCAACACCACCACACTGGGGATCAAATTTCAACATGAGATTTGCTGGGGACGAACAAACCATAGCCACACCATAGCAGTGTGAAGCTGGGGTGAGAAGGTGCAGGGGTGTGAGGAGTCCTACACAGACCTATGGCTTAGTCACTGACAGCAAGCCGGTCGGGTGTGGGGCCTAGTCCCTGGGGTTCCGACGGTGCTGTCACCGTGAGTGCAGGTGACATATAGTTCACCCTGCTGCTCTGTTATAAAGCCATAAAACTGTTTAATGTTGTTCCTGGCCAACTTCTTTCAAGCAAAAAATAATGTCCCAACATGAGAACAGACATTGCCTTGTGCATTTTCTGCAGGGTAGCCTGTGAAGGTGACAGCAATGGTTTGTTACTTCCCCATCTCTCCTTTCTTGTGTCTTTTGCACATTTGATGCTTCTCCAATGGGGTCACAGTGAGTTCAGGATGCCAGTCCACCCACACTGAATAACATTATGCCCCTGGCCCTTTCCTCCCATCTCTATCAACCCAGTGGACCTGTGGCCCTCCCGTTATTTCCTTTCTTGGCTGCTGTAGTGACAGTTTATGATACACTGAAGTAGGCAATACATTAAAAAGGCAATATATCCCATCCAGACAAAAATCTTACATGGAAACAGGATTCCTACAAATAAGGAGTTTTAAATCCACAGGAAAAATTTAATGGGGGATGTTTGGTAGTGTAATTGGGTCAAAGTCTTGTATATTAAACTTTTTGATGACTGTTCTGCCCATAAAATGTGTAACCTACTTAGGGGTAGGTATTGGTCAGGCACAAATGGTTTTCTTTGTTTGGTTATTATATCTTTGAAACATACTAAAGAATGTATGTGGTATACATCACATGATTATATAGGGCATTTAAGGGCAAACCAGCTAAATAAACAGATGTTAACATCAATGTGTTAGGAATCTGCAAGCAAAACCCCACCTTTGGCACCCAAGCCCTCTGTGGGCTCCTTTTTGGTCACATCCCCTGCCTCTTCCTAGAAGTAACCATAACCAGATTTGTGTTTATAGTTCCGTTGCTTTTCTTTACAGTTTTACAACATATGTATATATCTCTAAATGATGAGCTGCAGTTGTAGAGTATTACATGTTTTAGAACACATTGTGAGTAGTTTCTTTCACTGTATGTATTCCTCCATGACTTGTTTTATTCCTTCAGTGTTATGCTTTGGAGATTTATTCTTGTTGATATGAATAGCTGTACATTATTTGCTTTTCCTGATACATACTATTACATCATATGAATACTTCTGAACTATTTGCCATTCTTCTGTTGACGAATCTTTGGGTTACTTCCAGATATCTACTATTACAAACCACACTGTTTCAAATATTCTTACACCATATCTCACAGTATACGTATGCATGATTTTCTCTCATTAAAACCTACGACTAGGAGTATAGGGTAATAGAAAATGTACCACATAAAATTTACTAGATTACTGCTATATTGTTTTCCTAACTAGTTGAAGAAAATGATATTTCTACCTGCAGTACATAAGGGTGTGTGTATACACACACATATATAAAATGATATAGGTTTGTCATATGTATCATGGCTAACTTTTGCTCCCAATCTGAGGCCTGCATTTTTGCTTTTGTCAAAGTATTTTTGTTTGCTTATTTTTTTTTCATAAAGATAAGTTATTAATGCTATGAAGTCAAGTTTATCTGTTATTTCTTTTATGGTTAGTGCTTCTGTGTCTTGTTTTAAAAATCCTCTACTGTGAGATCATAGAGGTAGTTCTGTGTTTTCCTCTTAAAGTTTTGCCTTTCACATTTTTATTTAAGCTACCTTAAATTCATTTTTATAAATAGTGTGGTTAGGACCCAGTTTTACTTTGCACATGGATAAACAAATGGTCCTGGTACTATTTGTTAAATGTTAAATACTTTCCGTAGAAATATAAATATTTCCATAGAAATATGCTCTGCTGACACTTTCATAATACCATTTTGCTTTTGAAAATGGTATTATTTCTATTGAAATAAATCAAATGTCTATATATGACTACCTTTCATTTTTCTTTTCTTTTTTTTTTTTTT